>NW_020837945.1:22079879-22081387 GCF_003676395.1 Aethalodelphis obliquidens | reverse complement strand
AGGGAGATCAGCTCGGTGCTTTGTGACCACCTAGAGGGGTGGCATAGAGAGGGTGGGATGGAGGGAGATGCAACAGGGAAGAGATATGGAAACATATGTATATGTATAACTGATTCACTTTGTTATAAAGCAGAAACTAACACACCATTGTAAAGCAATTATACCCCAATAAAGATGTTAAAAAAAAAAAAAAAAGAAAGAAAAGAAACAGTTAGTAAAACAGTGTGGGTGGATTAGAAAAAAGATTAAGAGAGAAGTAACTGAGTTAAGGTTACAGATGTAGTAGGTAGGCAATGCAAACTTTTGTAGAACCTTGGCTTAGCTCTGAGTCCAGAGGACACCAGATGAGAAGAGAGGAGAAACATGAACTGACATTCACTTTAAAAATATTACCTGGTAATTAGGTATAAAATAGACTGCAGCAGAACAAGAGTAGGAGCAGGGAAACCTGTCAGGAGGCATTGTCATAACTGAGGTAAACCATGATGGCACTTGGACTAAGGAAGTGAGAGTGGAGATTGTGGGAAAAAGTTGAATTCTGGATTTGTTTCAAGGTAGACCTGAGAGGATGTACTGATGGATTTAATGCCCAGTGAGAAAGAAAGAGCAAGTACAAGAATGATTAAAATATTTGCCCCAGGTGACAAGAGCAAGGGAATTATTATTCAGTGAAACAGGACAACTGTGCAGGGGATAATGTGGAGGGAGGAGACATCAGAAGTCCAGTTCTGAAAATGTGAAGCATGTGAAGAAGCGTATGAGACCTTCAAGTAGAAATTTTAGTCCAGCAGCTGGATTGAGGGGTCCAGGGTTCAGGGAAGAAATTATGACTAGTGATCAATATTCTTTTCTTGGTACATATATAGTAAACCTACATATTCACAATCATATATAGATATGTATATAATATGATAAACAACATGATAGCTATTACCTACCAAACTTTGCTTCATCATCTATAATTTTAATTTATACATATATTCAGAACTGGAAACAACCTTTAGCAATCAGGATATTTTGTTGGTTAATTAAAGAAATCAAGAAACACATATGACACCCTAGTTTATCAATTAAAATTATGAATGTGTATTTGTGGGGGGAGAGGGGAATTCCATGAACAAGAAATCATTTAAAATATTAAGAATTAATATATGTATAACTGAATCACTTTGCTGTACACCTGAAACTAACACAACATTGTAAATCAACTACACTCCAATATAAAATAAGAATTAAATTTTAAAAATTAAAATTTAAAAAAAAGAACTAATTGAAAATAAATACCTGCCTAAGAGTTTCTTCAGACTTTAAATAAATATAAAAATACCAGTAAAATATAATTAGGAATGAAAAGTCTATGAAAATTTAAATTTGTACTCTGATAGACACTTTCTTTCCAGATAATTGACTAAATTTCTTTCATTTCTCCTTTTAAGAAATTTTCATCCATTTTTATTGTAATTTATTTTCTCTGGGTCTTTTTTTTTTTTTTTTTTTTTTTTTTTTTT
>NW_020837945.1:22019216-22079779 GCF_003676395.1 Aethalodelphis obliquidens | reverse complement strand
TTTTTTTTTTTTTTTTTTTTTTTTTTTTTTGCGGTTTGCGGGCCTCTCACTGCTGTGGCCTCTCCCGTTGCAGAGCACAGGCTCCGGACGCGCAGGCTCAGCGGCCATGGGTCACGGGCCTAGCTGCTCCGCGGCACGTGGGATCCTCCCGGACCGGGGCACGAACTCGCGTCCCCTGCATCGGCAGGCGGACTCTCAACCACTGCGCCACCAGGGAAGCCCTCTCTGGGTCTTTTTAAATATTTCTCCGCAATCTTTTTTTTTTTTTTTTTTTTTTTTTTTGCTGCATTGGGTCTTCGTTGCTGCACGCAGGTTTTCTCTAGTTGCAGAGAGAGGGGGCTACTCTTTGTTGCAGTCCACAGGCTTCTCATTGAGGTGGCTTCTCTTGTTGCAGAGCATGAGCTCTAGAGCACAGGCTCAGTAGTTGTGGTTCATGGGCTCAAGAGCAGAGGCTCAGTAGTTGTGGTGCACGGGCTTAGTTGCTCCGCAGCAGGTGGGATCTTCCCTGACCAAGGATTGAACCCATGTCCCCTACATTGACAGGTGGATTGTTAAACGCTGCGCCACCAGGGAAGTCCTCTCTGTATTCTTTTAATAGATAATGAATAAACCTGAGCACGTGTAATGGTATGAATTCAGCATATCATTGCATGTAAGGCACCTGTAAAAATTCAAGTATGCTGTTGACTTCTAGAAATACTACCTCCTTTATTCATGTCAATATTTAATTTTAAAATTTAGTTTAGACTTAGTAACTCATTTTTATTTTATGAAACATCAGCATTTTAATTAGGTGAATATATGTTCATGAATACTTACAAATTTTGCCATCTGTAAGATATTTTCCTGATATTCTGTGAACATAAACATATGCATATATATGTATGTGTGTATCATATATACAAGTATCTGTGCATATGCGCATCTTCACAAGCTTGACTACATGGAAAACAAACAAAGAAGAATTAAACTTTGGGAATATTACACATTTTAATATAGAAATTCTAGAAATAAATTTTCCATAATATTCAAATTCATGGACACTGACGTATAATTGAGATGGATGAAAAAGCTGTGAGAAATTGTAACATACTAAATTTCTTATATCTGGCTAGACAACAATTGTAACTATTTTCTTAAAGGATATGTATTTTTTGGTATAAAATTCATTCCTATAAATACCAATTTAGCAATTGAAGCCTGACATTTTTGCCAAGGACAGAGTCATGTACCCTTGAGAAAAAGATTAAGGAAATCCTTCTTAGACTCACTAGGTCAAAGCTAGTTGATTTCTTTGCTGTTCTTCCATAACTTCTCTGATATTATTTTATTAACTGTTTGAATATTTGTTCCCTCCCACATTGCTGTGAGCATAGGGAAAGGAACTGAATGGAGTGACATTGCCATCACTTCAGTATTCCCAACATTTACTCAACAGTGAATATATGATTCTTGACAAATTCTGTTTTTTTTAAAAAAAAAAAAACATCTTTACTGGAGTCTAATTGCTTTACATTGTTGTGTTAGTTTCTGCTGTATAACAAAGAGAATCAGCTATATGTATACATATATCCCCATACCTCCTCTCTCTTGTATCTCCCTCTCACCATTCCTATTCCACATTCTAGGTGGTCAAAAAGCACTGAGCTGATCTCTCTCTGCTGTGCAGCTGCTTCCCACTAGCTATTTTATATTTGGAAATGTATATATGTCAATGCCACTCTCTCACTTCATCCCAGATTACACTCCCACCACCCCGTACCCTCAAGTCCATTCTCTACATCTGCATCTTTATTCCTGTCCTGCCCCTAGGTAATTCAGAACCATTTTTTTTTTCAGATTCCATATATATGTGCTAGCTTATGGTATTTCTTTTTCTCTTACTTCACTCTGTATGATAGTCTCTAGGTCCATCCACCTCACTACAAATAACTCAATTTTGTTTCTTTATATGGCTGAGTAATATTCCATTACATAGATGTGCCACATCTTCTTTATTCATTCATCTGTCAATAGACACTTAGGTTGCTTCCATGTCCTGGTTATTGTAAATAGTGCTGCAATGAACATTGTGGTACGTGACTCTTTGTGAATAATCATTTTCTCAGGGTATATGTTCAGCAGTGGGATTGATGGATCATATGGTAAGTTCTATTTTTAGTTTTTTAAGGAACCTCCATACTGTTCTCCATAGTAGCTGTATCAATTTACATTCCCACCAATGGTGCAAGAGGGTTCCCTTTTCTCCACACTCGCTCCAGCATATATTATTTGTAGATTTTTTGATGATGGCCATTCTGACAGTTGTGAGGTGACACCTCATTGTAGTTTTGATTTCAGTTTCTCTAATGATTAGTAATGTTGAGCATCCTTTCCTGTGTTTGTTGGCAATCTGTATGTCTTCTTTGAAGAAATGTCTATTTAGGTCTTCTGCCCATTTTGGGATTGGATTGCTTGCTTTTTTGATATTGAGCTGCCTGAGCTGCTTGAAAAACTTGGAGATTAATTCTTTGTCAGTTGCTTCATTTGCAAATATTTTCTCCCATTCTGAGGGTTGTATTTTTTCTCCTTTATAGTTTCCTTTGTTGTGCAAAACCTTTTTAAGTTTCATTAGGTCCCATTTATTTATTTTTGTTTTTATTTCCATTTCGCTAGGAGATGGGTCAAAAAGGATCTTGCTGTATATTATGTCATAGAGTGTTCTGCCTAAGTTTTCCTCTAAGAATTTTATAGGGTCTGGCCTTACATTTCGGTCTGTAATCCATTTTGAGTTTATTTTTGTGTATAATGTTAGGGAGTCTTCTAATTTCATTCTTTTATATGTAGCTGTCCAGTATTTCCAGCACCACTTATTGAAGAGGCTCTCTTTTCTCCATTGTATATTCTTGCTTCCTTTATCAGAGATAAGGTTACCATATGTGCATGGGTTTATCTCTGGGCTTTCTATCCTGTGCTTTCTATCCAGGGCTTTCTATCTTTTCTATCCTTCCATTTATCTATATTTCTGGTCTTTTGCCAGTACCATACTGTCTTGATTACTGAAGCTTTGTAGTATAGTCTGAAGTCAGGGAGCCTGATTCCTCCAGCTCCATTTTTCATTCCAAGATTGCTTTGGCTATTCAGGGTCTTTTGTGTTTCCATACAAATTGTGAATTTTTTTGTTCTAGTTCTGTGAAAAATGCCATTGGCAGTTTGATAGGAATTGCAGTGAATTGGTAGATGCTTTGGGTAATATAGTCATTTTCACAACGTTGATTTTTCCAATCCAAGAACATGGTATATCTCTCTATCTGTTTGTATCATCTTTAATTTCTTTCATCAGTGTCTTATAGTTTTCTGCATACAGGTCTTTTGCCTCCTTAGGTAGGTTTATTCCTGGGTATTTTATTCTTTTTGTTGCAATGGTAAATGGGATTGTTTCCTTAATTTCTCTTTCAGATTTTTCATCATTAGTGTATGGGAATGAAAGAGATTTCTGTGTATTAATTTTGTATCCTGCTACTTTACTAAATTCATTGATTAGCTCTAGTAGTTTTCTGGTAGCATCTTTAGGATTCTCTATGTACAGTGTCATGTCATCTGCAAACAGTGACAGTTTTACTTCTTTTCTGATTTGAATTAATTTTATTTCTTTTCTTCTCTGATTGCTGTGGCTAAAACGTCCAAAATTATGCTGAATAATAGCAGTGTGAGTGGGCAGCCTAGTCTTCTACCTGATTGTGGTGGAAATAGTTTCAGTTTTTCACCATTGAGAATGATGTTGTTTGTGGGTTTGTCATATATGGCCTTTAGTATGTCGAGGTAAGTTCCCTCTATGCCTACTTTCTGGAGGTGTTTTATCATAAATGGGTGCTGAATTTTGTCAAAAGCTTTTTCTGCATCGATTGAAAAGATCATATGGTTTTTCAACTTCAATTTGTTAATATGGTGTATTACATTGATTGATTTGCATATATTGAATAATCCTTGCATTCCTGGGATAAACCCACTTGATCACGGTGTATGATCCTTTTAATGTGCTGTTGCATTCTGTTTGCTAGTACTTTATTGTGGATTTTTGTGTCAATGTTCATCAGTGATATTGGTCTATAGTTTTCTTTCTTTGTGACATCTTTGCCTGGTTTAGGTATCACAGTGATGGTCGCCTTGTAGAATGAGTTTGGGAGCATTCCACCCTCTGCTTTATTTTGGAAAAGTTTGAGAAACATAGGTGTTAGCTCTTCTCTAAATGTTTGATAGAGTTCACCTGTGAAGCCCTCTAGTCCTGGGCTTTTCTTTGTTCAAAGATTTCTAATCACATTCTCAATTTCAGTGCTTTTGAGTGGTCTTTTTATAATTTCTTGTTCTTCCTAGTTCAGTCTCAGAAGGTTGTGCTTTTCTATGAATTTGTCTATTTCTTCCTGGTTGTCCATTTTATTGTTGTAATCTCTCATGATCCTTTGTATTCTGTGCAGTGTCAGTTGTTACTTCTCCATTTTCATTTCTAACTCTACTGATTTCCGTCTTCTCTCTTTTTATCTTGATGAGTCTGGCCAGTGGGTTATCAATTTTATCTTCTCAAAGAACCAGCTTTTAGTTTTATTAATCTTTGGTATCATTTCTTCATTTCTTTTTCATTTATTTCTGATCTGATCTTTATGATTTCTTTCCTTCCGCTAACTTTGGGGTTTTTTGTTCTTGTTTCTCTAATTGCTTTAGGTTTAAGGTTAAGTTGTTTATTTGAGATGTGTCTCATTTCTTGAGGTAGGATTTTATCGCTGTAAACTTCCCTCTTAGTACTGCTTTTGCTGCATCCCACAGGTTTTGTGTCATCCTGTTTTCATTGTCATTTGTTTCTAGGTATTTTCTGATTTTCTCTTTGATTTCTTCAGTGATCTCTTGGTTATTTACTAGTGTATTGTTTAGCTCTGTGTGTTTGTATTTGTTACAGATATTTTCCTGTAATTGATATCTAATCTCATAGCATTGTGGTCAGAAAAGATACTTGATATAATTTCAATTTTTTTTTAATTTACCAAAGCTTGATTTGTGACCCAAGATATGATCTATCTTGGAGAATATTCCTGAGTACTTGAGAAAAAAGTGTATTCTGTTGTTTTTGGATGGAATGTCCTATAAATATCAATTAAGTCCATTTGTTTAATGTATCATTTAAAGCTTGTGTTTCCTTATTTATTTCCATTTTTGATTATCTGTCCATTGGTGAAAGTGGGGTGTTAAAGTCCCCTAGTATGATTGTGTTATTGTCAATTTCCCCTTTTATGGCTGTTAGCATTTGCCTTATGTATTGAGGTGCTCTTATGTTAGGTGCATAAATATTTACAATTTTTATATTCCCTTCTTGGATTGATCCCTTGGTCATTATGTAGTGTCCTTCTTTGTCTCTTGTAATAATCTTTATTTTAAAGTCTATTTTGTCTGATATGAGAATTGCTACTCCAGCTTTCTTGTGATTTCCATTTGCACGGAATATCTTTTTCCACCCCCTCACTTTCAGTCTGTATGTGCCTAGGTCTGAAGTGGATCTCTTGTAGACAGCATATATACGGGTCTGTTTTTTGTATCCATTTAGCCTGTCTATGCCTTTTGGTTGGAACATTTAATCCATTTATATTTAAGGCAATTATAGATATGTATGCTCCTATTACAATTTTCTCAATTTTCGGGGGTTTATTATTGTAGGTCTTTTCCTTCTCTTGTGTTTCCTGCCTAGAGGATTTCCTTTAGCATCTATTGTAAAGTTGGTGCTGAATTCTCTTAGCTTTTCATTGTCTGTAAAGGTTTTAATTTCTCCATCGAATCTGAATGGTATCCTTGCCTGGTAGAGTAATCTTGATTGTAGGTTTTTTCCCTTTTATCACTTTAAATATGTCCTGCCACTCCCTTCTGGCTTACAGAGTTTCTGCTGAAAGATCAGCTGTTAACCTTATGGGTATTCCCTTGTATGTTATTTTTTGTATTTCCCTTGCACTTTTAATATTTTTTCTTGGTATTTAAATTTTGATAGTTTGATTAATATGTGTCTTGGCATGTTTCTCCTTGGATTTATCCTGTATGGGACTCTCTGTACTTCCTGGAGTTGACTGAGTACTTCCTTTCCTGTGTTAGGGAAGCTTTCAACTATAATCTTTTCAAATATTTTCTCAGTCCCTTTCTTTTTCTCTTCTTCTTCTGGGAACCCTATGATTCTAATGTTGGTCCATTTAATGTTGTCCCAGAGGTCTCTGAGACTGTCCTTAGTTATTTTCATTCTTTTTTCTTTATTCTGCTGTGTGGTAGTTATTTCCATTATTTTATCTTCCAGCTCACTTATCCGTTCTTCTGCCTCAGTTATTCTGCTATTGATTCCTTCTAGAGAATTTTAAATTTCATTTATTGTGTTGTTCAGCATTGTTTGTTTGCTCTTTAATTCATAGTTCCCATTGTTTTTGGTGTCTTTCCCCAGTGGCTAAGGTTGGTTCAGTGGGTTGTCTATGCTTCCTGTTGGAGGGGACTGGTGCCTGTGTTCTGGTGAATGAGGCTAGATCTTGTCTTTCTGGTGGGCAGGACTGATTCTGGTGGTGTGTTTTGGGGTGTCTGTGAACTTATTATGATTTTAGGCAGGCTCTCTGCTAATGTCCAGCACTGTTGTTTGCTGGTCGTTGAGTGGAGCTGGGTCTTAGCGTTGAGACAGATATCTCTGGGAGAGCTCTTGCTAACTGATATTATGTGGGGCCAGGAGGTCTCTGTTGGTCTGATGTCCTGAACTCAACTCTCCCACATCTGAGGCTCAGGCCTGACACCCGGCCAGAGAACAAAGACCCTGTCAGCCACACAGCTCGGAAGAAAAGGCAGAAAAAAAGAAAGAAAGAAAAAATAAAATAAAATAAAGTTATTATTTTTTAATTGTTAAAATAAAAAGTAATTTAAAAAAGAGAGCAACCAAACCAATAAACAAATCCACCAATGATAATAAGTGCTAAAACCTAAACTAAGATAAACATATAAATCAGAAACTAGTCAGTCACAGACAGCAAACCCTAAGTCTACAGTTGGCCCCAAAGTCCACTGCCTCAATTTTGGGATGATTCGTTGTCTATTCATGTATTCCACAGATGAAGGGTACATCAAGTTGCTTGTGGAGACTTATTCTTGTGCTTCTGAGGCTGCATGGAGAAATTTCCCTTTCCCTTCTTTGTTCATAGAGATCCTGGGGTTGAGGTTTGAATTTGGCCCTTCCTCTGAATGTAGGTTGCCGTCTGGCATCTGTTCTTCACCCAGACATGAGGGGGTTAAAGGAGCAGCTGATTAGGTGGCTTTGGCTCACTCAGGCCTGGGCGGAGGGTGGGGTACAGAATGCAGAGTGAGCCTGTGGCAGCAGAGGCAGGCACGATGTTACAACAGCATGAGGCATGCTCTGTGTTCTCCCAGAGAAGTTGTCCCTGGATCATGGGACCCTGGCAGTGGCAGGCTGCATCGGCTGCCAGGAAGGAAAGTGTGGATAGTGACCTGTGCTTGCACACAGGATTCTTGGTTGCTGCAGCAGCAGTGTTAGCATTTCATGCCCATCTCTGGTGTCCACACTGATAGCTGTGGCTCGCGTGTCCATCTCTAAAGTTCGTTTAGGCGGTGCTCTGAATTTCCTCTCCTCGCAAACCCCAAAACAATGGTCTTTTGCCCTGTAGGCAGGTCCAGAGTTTTTCCCGGACTCCCTCCTAGCTAGCTGTGGCACACTAGCTCCCTTCAGGCTGTGTTCACACAGCCAACCCCAGTCCTCTCCCTGGGATCTGACCTCCGAAGCCCGAGCCTCAGCTCCCAGCCCCCACCCACGCCGACGGGTGAGCAGACAAGCCTCTCAGGCTGGTGAGTGCTGGTCGGCACTGGTCCTCTGTGCGGGAATCTCTCTGCTTTGCCCTCTGCACCCCTGTTGCTGCGCTCCCCTCCGTGGCTCTGAAGCTTCCCCCCCAACCCCATCTCTGCCAGTGAAGGGGCTTCCTAGTGTGTGGAAACATTTCCTCCTTCACAGCTCCCTCCCAGAGGGGCAGATCTCATCCCTATTCTTTTGTCTCTATTTTTTCTTTTGTCTTTTGCCCTACTCAGGTACGTGGGCAGTTTCTTGCCTTTGGGGAAGTCTGAGGTCTTCTGCCAGCGTTCAGTAGGTGTTCTGTAGGAGTTGTTCCACATGTAGATGTATTTTTGATGTATCTGTTGGGAAGAAGGTGATCTCCACGTCCTACTTCTCCACCATCTTGAAGGTCCTCTCCTGATAAATTCTTAAGTGAATGAAAGAAACGAGTGCTCAACTGTATTTGTGAATATATATTTTTATATCTTTCATAAATTTAAAATAAATTATTCTGCTAATATAACTTTTCAGTTCCATTATTATTAGAAATACTTACTTTAAAAACTTGCTTTTTCTGAGAAGCATAAATATATTTTTATCATTAGTTTGGGGGAACAGTGGTTGAAAATAAATATGTATTCTTCTATTTGAGAGACTATTTCTTCTGTTCTCTTTTTTTGATATTTTTAAAATAGTAAAAAAAATTCAGCTTTATTGAGGTATAACTGACAAATAAAAATTGTATATATTTAAAGCGTACAATGTGATGACTTCATATACATATATATTATGAAATGATTACCACAACCAGGCTAATTAACACATCCATCACCTCACATAGTTATGTTTGTGTGTGTGTGTGGTGAGAATACTAATATTCATTGTCCTAGAAAATTTCAAGTATACAATACAGTGTTACTGACTATAGCCACCAAGCTATATATTAGATTCTCAGAACTTATTCATCTTATAACTGAAAGTTTGTACCCTTCAACCAACATCTCCACATTTGCCATTTGCAATAACTTGGATGAAACTGGAACTGTATATAGCTTTTAAAGAACAACATTCCAATGTTTTTTCCACTACTCAGACCACAGGAAATAAATGGAAGGAACCCCAAGTTATTTTATGAAACTAGCATAAGTTTACTATTAAAAATATATGAAAATGAACTCTGAGAAAAAAATCATTTCAGGATTCTATGTAAAATGCTAAGATTAGCAATGAATCCAGGATGTCAAAAAGACAGGTACAGTTAAGTATATGCATGCAAGTGTCATTTAATATTGGAAAATATAACCAACATAATTTGCTTTATCACCAATTAGGAGATAGAAAAATATCATTATATTTATAGGTAATAAATAGTTATTTAATAACTCTTTTTCCCTTATCAAAAAATGCATAATAGTAAAATAAAACTTTTCGTTAATAATAAAGATCCTTTACCAAGAAAGAAAAACAGCTGCATCATAAATGACAAAACATTGAAAGTATTTCAATTAAAATCACAAAAGAGACAGAGACACTTGAGGCCATCATTGTTAAACTGTCTTGGAGGATCTAGCAAGTAACATTAAATATAATAAGAATACAGAGTTTTGGGAAAACTATATACCTAACATCTCTTATTGCTGATAATATAAATGTGTTCATTGAAAACCTAGGAGACAAGTACAGAAAATTTCTTTATTTAATAAATGAGTGGGGTAAGGCAGCCAGACACATAGGAAATATAAGAAAATTAATAGTAGTAGCTATTAGTGCTACAAAGATATAAAAGTGAAAAAATCCAAGAGTGGTGAAAGCTAAAATTATTATATGTCTTGAATGCAAATCCAACATACCTAATTCAATTCCAAAAGAGTACAATTTTTGGAATCAGATAAAACTAGATTAAATATAGAGAAAATAATAAATGTTATTGAAAGAACAGGAAAATATTTGAAAATAAGTGCTAAGGTGGGCTATCGGATGTCAAAACAAAAAAATAAACAATGCTAAAAAGAAGTCAATTTGATAATAAGTATAGTGAATAGTTCAGCAGAACTAAGAGAGGAATTCCAGGTATAACCTTAGATAGATATATCAATATCTATGTCTATTGCATACCATATGTATATATAAATGCATACATATATACCTATATATATGATATGTGTGTATGTACATGTATATATACATACTTCTATATGAAAATGCTGTATTTCAGCAGAGTAACTAAAGTAAATGCTATTAATAAAGGGTTAAATAGTGCTGGCACAACTGCCTATCCATTCAGTAAAAAAAATTAAAGGTAAATGCAAAGATTATACACAGTATGGAAATAAATTTCAAGTTAAAATACTAAATATGCAAACAACTATATATTTTAAGAATATGTAGAAGGTTCATGTGTAAGACAAAGGAACTTCCTAATAAGACAGAAACACTAATGTTACAAAATAAATGTGATAAATATATATTTAATGAAAAATACCAAATTTCTTAATGGAAAAAAGTATCTTAAACCCAGTTTGTTAATGAATGACTAATTTTGGGGGGTGGGAAACAAAACAGATGAAGGAGATAAGGCTAATATCTGTATAGAGATTCCATAACGTAACAAGAATGGCACAAACAACATAATACAAAACAGACAAATGCTATAAAGAGGCAATTCACATAACTGAGCCATTCAAAAATGACTAGAGTCTAAAGTAAAAAAAAATCATGAAAATGCATATAAAATAGGTACAGTTAAAAGAATTGTAGATTTAAAGCAAATATGTGACTGTAATGAATAAGAGAGATAAAGAAAGCTTATTGTTATTCAGTGCTGGCATAAAAACATTTATAGAAAGCATTGTGGCAACAAATTTTAGCATTAAAATTGCATATGGCCTTTAACCCAGTAAACCCACTCCAGGCAATCCTTAGAAATAAAGCCCTCATTGCAAGGGCATATATTGCTACCCAATTCGTGGTAGGGAAAAAAAAAAAAAAGTTGTCAACAAAACAAATGTCAAACAATAGAGGGGTAATTGAAAAAAAATATATGGCATAATCATCCCTCCAAAGTTATTACATAGACTTCAAAAAATAAATTTGAGTTTTTCTAATTCATTTGGAAATATAAGCAGTATTTTTTAGTCAGTAGGTCAAAGGGGAAGAAGTTGAGCAAAATGGCAGGAAAAATTTGCAGTTAAATATAAATCTATTGATAATGTTATATTAATAGATTTCCAAAAAATTGTGTGCATACAGTGTTTTTTTAATAGACTTTATTTTTTAGAGAAGTTTTAGGTTGACAGAAAAATTGAATAGAAAGTAAAGAGCATTCCCATATGTCCATCGTGCTTCTACACAGCCTCTCTCACTATTAACATCTCCCACCAGAGTGTTACCCTTGTTACAATCAATAAACCTATATCAATATGTCATTATCATTCATAGTTTACATTATGTTTCACTCTTGCTGTTGCATATTATATGGATTTTGACAAATATATGATGTATTTATAGTGACATGTATCCACCATTACAGTGTCATTCAGGGTAGGTGTACTGAATAAAATTCTCTGTGCTTTGCCTATTCATCTCTTCCTATACCCTAACATCTGGTAACCACTGATGTTGGTACTGACTTCACATTTTTGCTGTTTCAATATATAGCCTTTTCAGCTTGGCTTCTTTCAAGTAGAGGCATGCATTTAAGATTTCTTCACATGTTTTTATGGCTTGCTAACTCATTTATTTTTAGTGCTGAATAATATTCCATTGTATGGATGTACCACAGTTTGTTTATCCATTCAGTTACTGAACAACATTTGGTTGCATTCAAATTTCAGCAAGTGTAAGCAAAAGGGCTATAGATATCTGTGTGAAGTTTTTTGTGTGTTCAAATTTTGGAAGAGTGATTACCAGATCATATGTTAATAATATGTTTAGTTTTATAAGAAACCACCAAACTGTTGTCCAAAGTAGCTGTGCCATTTTGCATTCCCACCAGCAATAAATGAGAGTTACTGTTTTTCTACATCCTCAACAGCATTGGGTGTTGTCAGAGGTCTGAATTTTGGCCACTCTAATTGGTGTGTAGTGGTATCTCATTGTTTTAATTTGCAATTCCCTGATGACATAGATGTTGAACATCTTTTAATAAGCTTGTTTACCATTTGTATATCTTCTTTGACAAGGTGTCTGTTCAGGTCTTTTGCCCATTTTTAATTTAGTTGTTTGTTTTCTTATTGTTAAGTTCAAAGAATTTTTTGGATAATTGTCCTGTATCAGATATGTCTTTTGCAGTGCAATTTTTTAAAATATAAAATAAATCCTTGTTTAAAAATGAATCAGGGCTTCCCTGGTGGTGCAATGGTTGAGAGTCTGCCTGCCAATGCAGGGGACACAGATTCGTGCCCCGGTCTGGGAAGATCCCACATGCCGCAGAGCGGCTGGGCCCGTGAGCCATGGCTGCTGAGCCTGTGCGTCTGGAGCCTGTGCTCTGCAATCAGAGAGGCCACAACAGTGAGAGGCCCATGTACCGCTAAAAAAAAAAAAAAAGAATCAAAGGGTGAGGTTTGAAAACTTTTTTTTTCTTTTTTTATTCATCTATTTTAATCTAATTGGACTGTGTTTGAAAATACTTTATAGCCTGGCTCTTAATAAGCCTCCTAAATGCACTTCAGAGGCAGTAAAGATGGTGAACCACACAGTAGCTTTCTCAACAGCCCACATTGCATCATGATGGATGGGACCGCCTCTAGCTATTTTTAAAATTACATAAGCATATGGATCATGTACTCACCAAAGTATAAAGCTTTGGGGAATCATTCACTTTACTAAGAATATTTCATTATCTTTAAAAAATGTTAATAGTTTTCTATGTAAAGAATCATTTTAAAGTTTCTTCAAAGTTCATGATTTCTAAGGATAGCAAACAATTTCTAAGCACAGTAGTTCATTTGAAGACATTTGAATTAGACATTTGGAGACCATTCTAGGTCATTTCAATTGCTTGGTCACATAAACCAAGTTATCTTTGCTTGGTTGCATAAATGTAATTTGACTGGCTAAAGAACACTTTTAGACCATTATTTTGTATGAATGACAACACTGAGTACCATTACTTTTATAGAATAACTCACTGTATATATTTTAAAAATTCAATATATTCTAATATTTTTATCATTATATTTTGGAAAATATTAACCAAATGCCTAAAGTAATTGATGCTGATTACATTTGCTTTTAAAATTCTGATGTGTGAGTAATTATGATCATTGGCACAAATACTGATGTTTCATTCCTTTAGCTATATGTATAGGTTTGTGTTTATTTACTCCATGAATTTGGGAGTGATGAAGAAAGACGTCTGGTCAAGAATATTTCACTTTTACACTATCTTTTACTTTTGATATTTAGATTGATTCTGCAACTGCTTTCCTTCTCTCTGGCTCTCGTTTCTTCAATCCATTCTTCTTCCTATTCTATGCTATTACATAAAACACAGACTGCCTCTTGTTAAGGAAATGTAATTAAAAACAAAATTTTATCCCAACCCAGAAAACCTTTCCAAAAGTTAGTAAATTAAAAAAAAATAATATTAATATTGAATAAATATTAAGCCAGAACATTGTAACCATCTCAGGCAATCCAGTAAGAGACTGTAAAGACAGAGAGAAATCTCATCCATTTATATGGCCAAGCAGTTATAACACACTACATACGTGTACTCAAGTTAACTATTTCTCGAGTAAGGTCTTTGTAGCCACATTTATCATAAATAGCTTATCCCAAATATACATGGTAATTGTGTTAGCTAATTGGCTTTATTCAAAAGAAAAATAAATTTCTCATATCTTTATGACAAGAGGTAGCTTTGCCATTTAGAAGAGTTACCAGATGAAGTTAGGCTCTTACCCCTGCAGAGAAACTGGGAGATTGGGTTCCTTTCTTCCTAGATGATTAAATTTCAAAGAGATGGTTCCCAGGTCCTTGAAAAAGACATTTCTGGGTGCTGAGCTGGCAAGACTTTCATTTAGCTTTTAAAAAGATTCATATACATTTTAAAGAGTTGGAAAAAGAACACATTTTCTGAAGTAAATGTTCTGAGAAAGGGAAGTGGGGAAATGTTTCTTTCCTTTTTATTTTTCAACAGAGAGGGTTAAGCCTTTTATTTTCAATTTGTATTTGCCCTTATACTACTTAATCCCTACGAGAGGATTCAACCATGGACCACAAACAATTACCTGGCCTTGAACACTACATTCCACTTAAACATAAAAAATGCCATTTTTTCATAGCCATATGTTAATTTATAAAATGTGATTATAGATGCTAATTTTGAGGGAAGATGTCAAAATATGTATTATTTATATACTTAAATATGATTAGAGCCGATCACTTTGCAAATGATAAAATATTCATAGATGGAGATCACTGTTTTCTAAAATAATAGTATGCAGTCATTCAGGAAGATAAAGAACAGAGACACTGTCTGGAAACCTTTCTTGCATTTCCTTTAAGGATGGATAAAGCCACTTGAAATGAAAAACATACATATTCAAAACTACAATGATAAAAATAGAATATATTTGAAATTTTTTTTTAGGAAAATGGTTATTTAAACCAGTGATTATGGATATTTAAGTGTGTGTGATGGTGGGGCCATTAAAAACATATAAACAACTATATCAAACTAAATATATATACCCTATTCTAAAATGATGCTGTCATTCACTTAATGAGTTGGTATTAGATAGCTGGAATATATCCTTAAGTCTTACAGGGAAGGACAAATTTACTGAAAATAATTGATTTAGATGTGTAATGTGTCAGACAAAAGCAATTATTACTGTTGGACTAAAAAAATAAATCTAGAAAGAAACCAGAAAGAAAATCAGAAATATTTAAAAATCAATATTTTTAACATCTAACCTAGAAACTTTAGAATTTAGAAGAAAAAAAATCAACCACAAAGGAATAAAAACTTTTATTTACAGAAATGTAAAGCTTCCAAATTTCAAATTGTATAAAATGATAAACTAAGAAAATAATATCGATAGTAGCGAATAAAATAGACATTGGATTAAACTTTTAAAGTTGGTATGGTTGAATTGAAGGAATTTGGGTGTTTCCTTCACCATTTATTTTTATTTGTTTCTTTCTCTGGTCTTATTGTGATCTCTGTTGCTGCATTAACATCTGCAACTCAGGACCCTCTAAAGATACCTTATTGAAAGCACAAAGCTGCCAGGTTTTGGTGAGGTGATCCTCATTTGATGAAGCACCGATGTTGAGAACACTAGTCACTGTCACAATGATGCTGCTATCTTCTCTAAGGGTACTGCTGAGAATGGAGAAAAATTAATGGCTAACAGTTAAAGATAATTTACTACGCTTACTGTGTATCAGTCACTGCATTCAACACTTTGCCAGGATCTCCTAACAGCCGTCCTGGGATACAGATTCTATCATCAACTTATCATCATTGTATAGATGAAGATATTGGGAATTATCCAAGATCATACTGATAACAAATGGCAGATCCAGGATATGGGTCCAATTGTTATTGGACTAAGCCTGTGCTCTGTGCTGCTTTCACAGCTGGTATACTTTCCAAATCTCTTCACCACCGTATGTATATATATCTTGATAACTAATGAAGCCATCATTGCCTCTGCTGACACTTGTTTCAGCTGTGCTCTCCTTCAAGCCACTCTCCGTCTCAATTGTTTAAGTCTCAGTACATTAAACCTTAACACTTTCCTCATCCATTAACTCTTACCATATGCCATTAATGAAACATCTCCTTTGGTTGTACTTTTATTTGCAGTATTTATCTTTAGAACTTAAGACATGGTAAAGGAGCCTAAGCTGATAACAAACATGGCAGATAGTCACGATGTTTTCTCAAAATTCCCTTTCTCCATTTTCTTCTTCCAAGAAAATCTGTGAGTCCTCCATGAAAAGAGATGGGAGGACCATTATCTTTCAGATATGTCTGGATTCTAAAGTGAACTCAAGGTATATTCAAGCTAGCTAACCCAAACTGCTAGAGTACACCCTTAGTTTGTACTATAATGTTAATATAGTATTTACACAATATTAAATGTTATAGCTTAATATAGTGTTAATTAATTTAATAAGCATTAATTAGTAAAGTTTAATATAGTATACATACAAGTTTATGTATAAATTCTTACTTATTCGGGAATTTTGACTAATTGCCTGATTCTCTTGATCTTTAATTTTTTAGTTCACAGCTAAATAAATTGTCTAATTCTCATTCTTATGCCAATATTGGACAGAAATCTAAAAATGATTTTTTATAAAATATGTTTGTAATTAATATCTTTCTAAAACTTAGCTACATGATTTAGTATTTTAGATAAAAATATTAAGGATATACTACATAGTGTTCTTGTTAAAAGCATGAGTAAAATAAAGTGCTGAATACGAATGTGCTGAAAGAAATACGAATACCTTAAACTTAGAAGTAAATTGTTCTGTTTGGTAAACTTTTAATAGAACTCTGCCTCTGCACATGATGTTCTTTTAGAAACACATTTACTGTATTTCTCAAAGTTGACCTGAATTGTATTATTCCTGTAAATTATCTTGTGATTTCTTGCAGTGCTGTTCTTGCTATACAGGAGTTTGCATGGGAAATAGTGAAAATAGAACAAAAATATTTTTCTTTAAGACTGGAAGAAATATTATATAAAGGATAGAAACTTTTTTCCCCTAGAATAAAGAAGACTAACCTGAGGATTCTTACCTAAGATGTTTTAATGCTAAGTTGTGCAGACTTTACAAAATGCTGTGCTTGATTCCCTTTTTTGGGTCATGGAAACAGACCATATTCCTCCGGGTAAAATGGGTTATTTGCCCCAAAGGAATAAACTGTCCAATGGACAGTCATATATGGAACAGGAAAATTTAGGACCTAAAAGCCTGCTTTGTGAGAGAGACCACCGACTGGAGAGAGAAAAAATATCTCCTTCCTCCTTCTAATGTGGAAAGTTAGTTTGGTCAACATGCTAAGAGATGGCCAGAAAGACCTGAGACACTTCCATGATTGTAGCATGAAAAATAAAACGTGAGCTCTTCTTTGTCATGTAGAGAGACACAAAAAGCCGGGTAAGGAGGTGACTTGGAAGGAGACCTATATTGGGCTTGAGACTATGTAGTACTTGTAAGTTATTTTTTATTGTAATTCTTTTCTGCTATGGGAAAGTGTTTAGCATTAGTTTATTAAATGAGTTAACTTTGTTCTGATTTTTTTCTGAAAGAAATTAGGGTTATTCTTGTGCCTAAATTTGGAGTGAAGTATGCGTATAAAGAGTCCTATGTTCTCTATAGACCTGTGACCACTTTTTGGGCATGGTAACCTATCAGTCTCACAAAAGCCAGAGACAAAGGCAGCTATAGAAGCAAGAATAGGAAATCAGAACTAAAGAACCCACAGGACATGTTTTGAGCATGCATAAATCAGGACACCAATAAATGTAAAAACTAGATGACGAGTAAAACTGAGGCGGCCCAATTTCCTCAGATGAAAATGGTATGGATTCAGGAGATCCATGACTTTGTGATTTGGAGCTTATACATCTAAATTTTCCTCTAGCAAAGAGGCTCAAATGAAAATTATATGAAATTGCTTTCTATAGTACTTTTCCTCTATCTTCACTGTTCTGAAAGGAAGCTAATATGATGAAGCAGCTGAATAGAGGCAGCATGAAGAGTTGTTAAAGAATGGGACTGTAATAAGACAATTTTACCTATATGTAAAGTAAATTGGTAGCAAAGTTACCTGGGGGAAAATAGCATCAGACTAGTGACTGAGAAGGAAGAAATATATACAAAAAAATTTCATTTCTGACAAGCAGAAATGTTGGGATTGCATAACATGAGCTTTGAAGGGAACAGTTCACTATTATTTGTTGACTTTTTCCATGGTCTCTAAACAGCTCAAGATATGAAAGAGAAAAAAAAAAAAAAAAGAACAAGTTTCCTAAAGGCTGAAGAGTGAAAAATGAAAAGACACTATCAAGTGTGAAGGAAATTCAACATCTCTTTAAGTGGTTGCTCATATTTTAGGAATAAAACAAATCCAGAATATGCCCCTAGAATGCATTGCCATGCTGTTCTTTTGCCTTTTAGTACTACTCCTTTAAGAAGTGTCACCACTCCCACTCCACTTGACTTGTTTGAGACAATCAATCAGAACATGGCACCTTTTCTCGAACCCAAATGCATAGATAGTAACAGAAGAGGCATGGCTGCCATGTTTTCCTTGCTTTCCAAGCTCACCAGTGGGATTTTTCACCTGAGTACAGGAACTCTGATTAAACATACATGAGACTTTTGATGTCTGTTTATAAGGAAATCAATGAAAGTGCTTCAAAAAGGGTTTTGATGAGCTCTTGAATTTTATGAGTTATTATATATTTGTAATATACTTAGATACATATATATTCTTTCTAATAGTTATTAATCTCTTTATTTGGTCTTGTGAAAAACTATTAAATCCTCTAATAACTGCTTACTGTTTTATTTTGCTAGAATTTCCCAAAATCCTCTACTACTGTTCAAAATCAAGTAACCTTATTTAATAGAAGATATGACACAAATGCTATAAAAAACTCATAAGGATGACCAGAGGGTGAGGAACAAACTGTCAGAATAGAATCCTCCCACAAATGAATCAAAAAGACATCTACATGTGGAAAAATTCTCACAGAGTAGCTACTGAATGCTGTCAGAAGATCTTATACAACCAAAGCTTCAGAAAGGATTACCACATAACTGGGTAAAATGAAAGAAAAAAAGTGGGGGGGGGGGGTAGATTGGGGCAGTACCTGCACCCTTGGGAGGGAGCTGTGAAAGAGGAAATGTTTCCTCACCCTGGGAACCTCCTTCACCAGCTGTGAAGTAAGCCTGGACAGACAGGAAGCTTCAGAGACTCAGAGGATGGTGCACCAGCTGGCTTGTAGCTACCAGGCAGAGAGAGACCAGCACAGACAGTCCTAGCCACCTTGCTGCACTTACCAGCCCAAGACTCATGCCTGCAGGTATGCACAGTGTCTGGGTGCTAAAACTCAGTCTTCAGTGGACAGACCCAGGGAGAGGACTCAGTTTAGCTGCGTGGAGACAGTCTGAAGTGCCTGGAGTATGGTCCAGGCTGCAACTAGGGGTGTGCACAGAACGGAGTCCAGGTCCACCATGCGAGCCCCATTGTCAACACACATGTTAATGAAGGGGCGTGACCCTGACATAGCAACCTCATTTGCAGCATGTGAAGTTTCATCACTATGAGCACAAGGAGTGCACAAGCACCAGTAGGTTGCCTGCACAGCAGAGGTGGGGCTGAAATCTGAGCCTATACCTGGTGCTCCCACAGTGGGTATAGGTGCATGACTTTGGTGGATTTACACCAGCGGCTTTGTGAGCACAGCACCTGGAGGACATCCAAGCTGATTATTGGCAGTCCTGTAGGTGAGGTGGGTCCTGTGCCAGCAGCAGCAGGCTGGGCAGGTGCATACATGAGGAAGCAGGGCTGAAATCTGAGCTGATTTCTGGCACTCCCACAGCAGGTGCGGTTGAATGGCTTCTGTGCGTCTAGGCTGGCAGCTCTGTGAGCACAGCATCTGAGAGACACCTGAGCTGATAACTGGCTTTCCCACAGTAGAGGCAGGGCCAAAGGCAGTACCATCAACAGTGTACCTTGTGGGTGCACACACCAGGTGGTGACAGGTGATATCACAGAGCACATGTACCAGTGGACAGCTCCTGTGGTGAAACACACATTGGCTCCTTTCCCAGCCAGAGTGCTCCAGTCCCACCCATCATATACTGTAGCTTAGAACCGGATCTGGGAGCTTCTACTGCAACAACTGGGGAGCCAACCTTGCCCCTGACAACCACAGAGCAAAGACGTTGCCTTACTCAACATTCAGTGCAGGCTCTGGTCACCACAACACCAATCAACTCCCCCCATTAAGGGGATAATTGCTAGCACACACTGAGCAAAAATGTGGCAGGCATCCATACTAAAAACAGCCCTCACACCAAAAATATTAGACTCATGCAGGCTACACAGGGATATTCCCACATAAAAACAGTCTATCAAGACCACAGGAGATAACTTTTCCTCTTAATTAATAGTCAGAGAAATACAAATGAAATGAAGAAGCAGAGGAACCACTCCCAATTAAAAGAACAAGAGAAATTCCCTGAAAGAAAAAACAATGAAACAGATCTCTCCAGTCTACCAGACACCAAATTTAAAAAGGAGGTATTAAAAATGCTAAAGAATGTAAGAAAGACTATAGATGGAAATGCAAATCACTGTAACAAGGATCTAGCAACTATAAAGCGGAGTCAATCAAAATTAGACATCTCAATTGCTAAAATGAAAACCAAGCCAAAGCCAATAAATAGTAAACTAAATAAGGCAGCAGAACGAATAAGTGATTTGGAAGATACAATAATGGAAATCAGCTAATCAGAACAGCAGACAGAAAGACAAATTAAAAAATGGAAGAGGGCTTCCCTGGTGGCGCAGTGGTTGAGAGTCCGCCTGCCGATGCAGGGGACACGGGTTCCTGCCCCGGTCGGGGAAGATCCCACATGCCGCAGAGTGACTGGGCCCGTGAGCCATGGCCACTGAGCCTGTGCGTCCAGAGCTTGTGCTCCGCAACGGGAGAGGCCGCAACGGTGAGAGGCCCACGTACCGGAAAAAAAAAAGAAAAAAAAAAAAAGAAAAAAAAATGGAAGAAACACATAAGATCTATTGGATAATATAAAGCATGCCAAACTATGCATAATAGGGATTTCAGAGGGAGGAGAAACAAAAAAGGGGATCAAAAATGTATTTGAAGAAATTATTGCTAAAAACTCCCCAAACCTAAAGAAGGCAACAGATATCCAGGTACAGGAAGCACAGAGGGTCCTAAACAAGATGAACTCAAACAGACCTATGCCAACATATCATAATTAAAATGGCAAAAGTTAAAGATAAACAGAGGGTTCTAAAAGCAGCCAGAGAAAAACAAAGAGTCAGTTACAAGGAAATCCTCATAAGGCTACCAGGTGATTTCTCTACAAAAACTCTGGAGGCCAGAAGGGAGTGGCAAGATATATTCAAAGTCCTGAAAGGGAAAAGCCAGCATTTTTGGTTACTCTACCCAACAAGATTACCATTTACAACTGAAGGAGAGATATAGAATTTATCAGACAAGCAAAAACTAAAAGAATACAGCAATACTAAACATTCTAAAAGAAATATTGAAAAATCTTCTCTAAATAGAAAGAAGCAAGAATATATAAGAAAGGGGAAATCACAATAGGAAAAGCAATATATAAAAAGACTGTAGATCACTTAAATAAGCCAGTACATAGAATAAAAAAAAAAGTAATAAAAAAATTTGTGAAATCGATTATAGCCACAATGAACAGCAAAAGACCCAAACAAAATAAGAAGTGAAAGAGAAGAAATAATATTTGAAGCACAAATACACAAAAAGCCAAAAGAGAATATTGTGAACAATTATATGCCAACAAATTGGACAACCTAGAAGAAATGGACAACTTTCTAGAAACATACAGTCCACCAAAACTGAATCAAGAAGAAACATGTGACTTCCCTGGTGGCACAGTGGTTAAGAATCCACCTGCCAATGCAGGGGACATGGGTTTGAGCCCTGGTCCGGGAAGATCCCACATGCTGTGGAGCAACTAAGCCCATGCGCCACAACTACTGAACCTGCACTCTAGAGCCCGTGAGCCACAGCTACTGAGCCTGCATGCCACAACTACTGAAGCCCACATGCCTAAGAGCCCATGCTCCACAACAAGAGAAAGCCCATACGCAATAAGGAAGACTCAACACAGACAAAAATAAATAAATAAATTTATAAAAAAGAGAAAAAAAAGAAGAAACAGATATTGGAACAGACCGATCACTAGAAGTGAAACAATGTGTAATTAAAAAGCTACAGTAATCAAAACAGCATGGTATTGGCACAAAAACAAACATATGGATCAATGGAATAGAATAGAGAGCCAAGAAATAAACCCACAAACCTACAATCAATCTTCAACAAAGGGGACAAGAATACACAATGGAATAAAGAGAGTCTCTTCAGCAAGTGAAGTTGGGAAAGATGGACACCAAATGTAAATCAATTAATTTAGAACCCAGCCTTACATCATACACAAAAATAACATCAAAATGTCTTAAATAATTAAATATAAGACAGGACACCATGAAACTCCTAGAAGACAACATAGGTAAAATAATCTCTGACATAAATCATTCCAATGTTTTGTTAGGTCAGTCTCCCAAGGCAATAGAAATAAAAGCAAAAATAAACAATTGGGACTTAATCAAACTTATACACTTTTGCACAGCAAAGGAAACCATAAAAAAAACAAAAAGACAACTTACAGTTTGGGAGAAAATATTTACAAATGATGTGACCAACAAGGGATTAATTTCCAAAATATACAAATAGCTCATACAGCTCAATATCAAAAAAACAAACAACCCAATCAAAAAGTGGGCAGAAGACCTAAATAGACATTTCTCCAAAGATGGCATAGATATGGCCAACAGGTACATGAAAAGATGCCCAATATCTCTAATTATTAGAGACATGCAAAACCTAACTACAATGAGGTATCACCTCACACCGGTCAGAATGGCCATCATCAAAAAGTCAACAAATAAATTTTGGAGAGGGTGTGGAGAAAAGGGAACCCTCCTACACTGTTGATTAGAATGTAACTTGGTACAACCACTGTGGAGAACAGTATGGAATTCCCTTAAAAAAACTAAAAATAGAGTTACTGTATGATCCAGCAATCCCACACTTGGGCATATATGCAGAAAAGACAAAAACTCTACATGGAAAAAATACATGCGCCCCAAAGTTAAGAGCAGCACTATTTACAATAGTCAAGACATGGAAGCAACCTAAGTGTTTATCAACAGACGAATAGATAAAGAATTAGTGGTATATATATATATATATATATATATATGCAATGGAATATTATTCAGTCATACATTTTGATGATATTTTCCTTTGATGTGCAGAAGCATTTAATTTGATGTAGTCTGACTTGTTTAGTTTTGGCTTCTGTTGCTTTTGCTTTTGGTGTTGTATCCAAAAAAATCATCGCCCACATCAGTGTCAAGAAGCTTATTGCCTATGTTTTCTTGGAGTTTTACAGTTTTAGGTTTTATGTTCAAGACTGTAATCCATTCTGAGTTGATTTTTTATATGGTGTAAGTTAATAGTCCAGTTTCATTCTTTTGCATGTGCCTGTCTAGTTTTTCCAACACTATTTATTGAAGACAGTGTCTTCCCCCCATTGTATATTTTTGGCTCCTTTATCCTAAAGTAATTGACCACATATGCGTGGGTTTATTTCTGGGCTCTCTATTCTGTTCCATTCAAGAAAATAGACATTTTAAAGCTCCTCTTTCAGAAGTTCACCTAGGAGTTTACTAATTTTGTGGCACATTTTTATTAGACAATGAGAAATTAGATAATGAGTTACTAGAAGAATTCAAATATTATTTTACATTTCACTACAAGGTGAAATGTAAATGTCATCATTTTAATCCATATGTGCTCTCTCCTAAACCATATTTTTGTATTGAAATAAATCAGAGCCAATTTTCATATATAATAGTTTCAAAAACATGGAAAGTTAAATAATACCAATGGTATAGTTCCCAACTTGCTGCTGTAACAGATTGTTAGAAACTTAATGGCTTAAAACAACACAGATATATTATTTACAGTTCTTGAGGTCAGAATTCTAAAATGAGTCTTATGGCCAAAACCAAGGTGTCTGTAGAATTTCATTCTCCTTTAGGTTCTGAAGAAAAATTCATTACTTTGCCTTTTTCAATTTCTAGAGGATACTTGCATTCCATGTTTTATGGCCCGTTTTTCATCTTCAGAGTATGTCACCTCTCCTCCTTCTGACTCTGATATTCTTGCCTACCTTTTATAAGGTCCCATGTGATTGTATTGGGCCCACTTGGATAATCCAGGATTATCATCCAATCTCAAGATCCTTAATATAATCACATCCACAGAGTCCCTTGTACCAACCTTACACATTGTGGGGTTGAAAATAAACTCTGGAGAGCCATTATTCAGCCTACTATATTCTTTCTACCCTTAAAATGTGGGTTGTGCAAATTATCACAGTAAAAATGAATTAAAAAATACCACCACAGTGTTAGAATGCTGTCAACACAATTCCTTTTCAATATTCCTATTTTAAAACTTTACAACAGACCAAATTATATAGGAAAGAATGTCATTAGCTGCAAGGCAGTTTGTTGGAGGGGTCAACAGCATAACTGTTGTATGTACTTGAATAATAGTAAGAACATGAGACAGAAATAGTTTGAACTAATTGCACATTCATGAAATTACAAACATTAGGAGTGGAACTTAAAAATAGTAAATAAAGCAAGTTTAGGTAGTTGGCAATATTGCTGAAAAAATGAATAAAGAAATAAATGTTTGGAATGATATTAATGAGATAAAGGAGTAGTGAAAGCAAAAAGATTAAATCATTTTAAATCTGGAATGAATATATTTTTATTTTTAATAATTGGAAATAGCTTTTTGCCTTCATTTTTAAGGCATATATATTAAGGTATAATTTGCATAAGACAAACTAAATGGAAATTTGTTGAAATGAAAACAAAATTCTGTTCTGCAAATGGCATTGGTAAGTGAATGAAAAGGAAAGAGAGTGAGAGAAAATATTTACAAGTCACATATCAAAAAAAAAAGGACTTGTATTCAAAAATATACAAGAGACTCCTAAAACACAAAAATAAGAAACAACCCGATTAAAAAGAAGGTAGAAGATCAGAAGACACTTAACTAAAAAAGATTAACAAATATCAAATATGCATATAAATGATACTCAACATAGGTTTGTATTAGGAAAATGCAAATTAAAACAAAAATGAGATACCAATATACACCTATGAGAATGATTAAAAAAAAACAACAAAAAAAAACCAGACAATTCCAAATGTGGGTAAGGATACGGAGCAACATGAACTATTATTTAACGCTGGTGAGAATGCAAAATTATACAGTCCATTTGGCAGATAATTTGACTGTTTCTTGCAAACAACATAATCTTACCATATAATCCAGCCACTCTAGTCTTAATTTTTACTCAACTGATTTGAAAACTATGTTCACATAAAACCTGAACAAGAATATTTATGGCAGCTTTAATCATAGTTGCCAAAAACTGGAAGCAACCAAGATGTCCTTAATAGGTAAACAGAAAAACACACTGTGGTTCATCCACACAATGGAATATTAGTCAGCAATAAAAAAGAATGAGCTATCAAGCCAAGTAAAAACATGAACAAACCTTTAATGAGATAAAGAAATAATGAATGCAAAAGGAAATAATATTTTAAAATCTGGAGTGAATATATTTTTAAGAATTGAAAATAATTTAAATATTTTACTTTCAATATTTACAGTATGTATATTACTGTAATGGGAAATGAGGATAAAGGCAGTATAAAAAGTCTACATACTCTATGATTACATTTATATGAAATTATGGTAAAGGGAAAATGGTATAAAGACAGTAAATATATCAGCAGTTTGGAAAAGGGGCAAGAGGCTTGAGTAGTGAAGCGTAGGGGATTACTTAAGGCAGTGAAACTATTCTGTATTATTCTGAAATGGTGGATACATTACACTAAGACGTTGTCAAAGCTCATAGTAATTTATAGAACAAAGAGTGAATCTTAATGTATGTAATTCAATAAAAATCATTTAGGGATTTGAGGGATTCCAGGATAGAATATAGATAATGACAAAAATCTAAGTGTATTAAATAATGTCCTAAGTGATACTGAAATGAGTAGAGTTTGTATGAATCAAGGCAAAAGAAACTGCACGTAAGAACTATACTCTAGTTGATAACACTGTTTCCCACAAAGGTATGGATTAACAATTCTGAAATCATTATATGAATATACTGTACTTGGACAATTAAGTAAGTAGGTAGTGAATGATGAGAGACAGGTTTCTCACAACTAGAGTGTGAGATTACTGACAAGCAAGGGGATGGGCTAGAGTGATGTGGTATAGATTAGAGTTGAATTCCTAAGTGTGAACTCAGAGAAATATATCTGACAGAGAAATATATCTACATTAATAATAATATAGTTTGCGTATATACACTGGTTCACAAACACATACACATTTTTTAGCTTTGTTAGCTGTGAGAATCTGGGAGTAATAAAACCCTGTAGCAACAAGCACTCTCAGTGCTCAGATCTTGGTTTATAATAGTTTTCTCCAATAAAAGGAACAAGGGTTCTTCAGAAAATGGCTGTTTCCAGGGCTCATTCAAGGAAAATACAAGATGAGCTGAAGCATCTTGTGGAGCCAGAGAGTAAGGAAGTGCTCAAAATAAACCACAATGTTAAAGGTAGGGCAAAAAGACACGAGAGACAACTGAAAGAACTTCTAGGCAAAGTTTAAATATTTTGAGCAAAAGTAAATGATGTAGTAGTGGTTATAACCAAATTATAAAATAAATATGCATGAGTCTATACTGATGTAAATAATTGAATAAATAAATAAATGAGAGAGAACATACAAATCTCCCATGCAGAAGAATTTCAAAAAATTATTTATATACATCACCCTTAAGAATGTGGATTATAATTCCCAACCCATTAAGTGTGGCCTGATTTTCTTCACAGAGTACGATAGTGGGAGGAGGGTAATGTTACAGTGGAGAAATCATATAAACACTACCTCACCTCAGCCAAGTGATCAAAGTTAACATCCTCAGCCATCTCAGGTTGATACTGTGATATGGTGTGATGAGAAAGGCATTTTCCTATGTGGTCTTCCACCCAAGAACTCCCAATCCCAGTCTAAGGATAAAGAAAATATCAGATGAACCCTAACTGGGAACATTATACAAAATATCTAATCAATAGTCCTCAAAGCTGTCAAGGCCATATAAAATAAAGTATGAGAAATTGCTGCAATTTAAAGATCTTTAAGAGATATGATGTCTAAATATAATGTGGTATCCCAGATGGAGTACTGGGCAGAAAAAGGGCATTAGGTAAAAAACAAGGAAATCCAAGTAAAGCATGGACTTTAATAATAATGTGTCAATAGGAGTTCATTTATTGTAATAAGTGTATCATACTATTATAAAATGTTATATAGGGAGTACTGGGTTGGGGTATGTTATAACTCCCTGAAATATCTTTGCAACTGTATTATAAATCTAAAACTGTTCTAAAATAAAAATTAATTAACGTAAATTAATTAGCCTGGAAAACTATTTGGACCTCCCTCTCATCACTTTTTTTTCATTGAGTAAATAGGCTATCTAGGAAATTCAAATTATTTAATGATAAATTATTTTTTCACATTGTGGTAAAAATGTACATAGCAAAAAATTTACCATTTTAGCAATTTGAAGTGTACAGTTCTGTGGCCAATCACCACCATTCATATCTAAAACTTTTAATATTCTGTTCTCCTATCCCTCAGGGTCCTGAAACCTCCATTATAATTTCTGTCTCTCATATAAATGGAACCCTATAATATTTGTGTCTGGCTTATTTATCTTAGCATAATGTCTTCAAGGTTCATCCATGCTGTAACATGCATCCAAATAGCTCCTTTTTTAATGCAGAATAATATTCCATTGTATGTGTACACCATATGTATTTATACATTCATCTTTTAATGGACATTTGTGTTGTTTCCATCTTTGGGCTATTGTGAATGAAGCTGCTGTGAACATTGATGCATAAATATCTCTCAAGTCTCTGCTTTCAATTCTATCAAGTATATACCCAGAAGTGGAAATACTGAATTATTCAGTGATTGTGTTTAACTTTTCGAAGATTTGAAATGGTGATATACAAATATATCTCAAATCCCTGCTTTCAGTTTTTTTGAGTATAAACCCAAAAGTGGAAATGCTGAATTACATGGTAATTGTGTGTTTATGTTTTCAAGGATTTGCCATAGAATAATAAGTTATTTTTAAAAAGAGTTAACCCACCTGAGAAATATAGACACTATAACAAGAAAAGAGGCTAAGAGAGATAGAATGGAGACAAAAACTCTCCAGAAAAATGCTGTCCTAAAGCAAAGGAAACTTGTGGCTAAATATTATAGAATGTCTTAAAAGATCAAGAAATCGCTTTAATGAAGATCATAGAGTAGACATGAAAGAACACAGAGCAGAGAAGGTGTAACGAAGGTGGAAATAAGATATGAGTTTGAAGGCCTGACTTTATTAATTGAAAGAGAACATCTTAGGTCAAGATTTATTGACTCTTAGTTGTAAAAACAGAAACAAATTGTATTACTTTTTATGGGATATTGAAAATAAAGAGAATAAATTATTTGCACCTTTTCCTCTGTTAAAAAAATCTAAGGAAGTTATAAGTATAATAATCATACTCAGAACTGCATATGACAGCTCTAGTTCATATATGTTGTCCAGAGTAAATATATGTCCCTTTTAACTCCCAAGATTTCCTGATTTGGATAATAAATCAAAGGTTCATCCGAGTCAAAAAAGAAAATATCAGCTTGGGCTTAATTTTTTCCACAGCCATTCACAGAACCAGTAGGGTGGAAAGATCTTAAAAGATTTCATAAAGACTTTTGTAAACTGTAGAATTGAAATTAATATTTTCAGCTTTGGTATTCTGATGAATAAGCAACCAAAATATAGTCTAAATAGGGTACTTGAGTTGATGTAGTTTCTTCCTGAATAAATATACAGCCAAAATCACCTCAAACAGAAAAAATGCTAAATAATCCAATTATCTCTTTATATACTTTTTAAATTGAATTTTAATGGAAATAAAATACCCACATGACAACTGAAAATCAAGAATATGTGTATGTATTTAATCCTCTTAACTTTATAACATGTTACTCTTTTTTTTATCAATTCTGCTCTGTATTATAGTTGGTCTTTTCCTGTTTTTAAAGTATGCATTACATTTCTAAGAAACAGGGAAATTACCTCATTACTGTTACTACCTATCAGTATATAGCATATGCCATCAATAGTTGATATGAATTAACAGTGAACATATTAACTCTAGCCAGAATAATACAAAAGAAAAAATGTACATCCTCCATCCAACCATCACACTTGATATTTGACTATAAGTTTACAGAGGATATTAGGTCCACCAAAACTTGAATATCTTACATGCCCAGAAAGTGCCATTAGTCATTATAATATTTTGTACCAAATTTGAAAGAGCAAATATGATGATCATTTTAATCAGAGACATGAAATTCAGTTGACTTTGAACCCAGACCCCCCAAATAACTATGAGGATACTGTTAGTACTGTCTTCATAGGGGTTTGATTCTTATGGTGTGAGTCAATATGCATATGTTGTTGAATTATATCTGAAAAATAATAAATACCCCATCAGTATTAGCTATTATTACTATATTAACCACACTCAATGACAATTTATTGAAGTTCCTCCATGTCTGGCAAAATTTCCAGCATTATATCAATGAACAGAACAAAAATTCTTCCCACTGTGGAGTTTTTCTAGTGGGATGAGTTGGAGAAAAATAATACAGACAATAAAATATTAAATAAGTACATCATATTTCTTATTGTATAAGGCTAAGAAAAACTGAATTAAGATTGAGCAAGATATATCTGGATCTCTATATACTACTTTTACAATTTCTTCTGAGACAGTAATTATTTAAAAATAAAAAGTTAAAAATAATAATCATTTAACATGTAGAGTGAGGTATGTATGGTTGAAAGAACAGAGTTGGGAATGACTGCACTTTTAATTACAGTAGTCAGAATAAAACTCACTGAGTAAATATTGTAAGTTGGACACAAATAGAACAGTAGAGAGCTAATGAATTAATGAACTAGAGAGACCATTTTTATTCCCAAATATTCAAATTTATTCATTTATTTATTTACTTTGGCAGTATGCAAGCCAAACAAAACATCTGCAGGCTGTGTTCTGTTTATGTACCATTGTGTTTGACCTCTAATTTAAAATAGGAAATACCTCAGAGCAACTTCATTCTAAATTTAGTCTACTAGCTTTCAACACATTTGTTTTGTCAGTGAATAAGTAGTTACATGTGAAAAGAATACTTGAGGCTAATTTTTACCTCGACTCTGCTCTTGATTCAACCTAAACATCTACATGCAAGATTTTTTCAAGTTAGTATAAATGTGGTTGAAATATGTTAGCTCTTCTTTGAGTTATTAAATAGACCTCTTAACTAGTTACTTTGCTTCCAGGCTCTCTCTTTCCAGCTCTCTACCAGATAAACCTTTTAGACTAAATATATGATTGGTTTACTCACTTGATCACAAACCTTCAGTAGTTTATCTGTGGTCTACTGAATCAAATTCAAATGCCTTTATCCCTACCATTGGGTCTCTCTTCTCCTACATTTTGCCCCAGCTGCACTTTTAAATGACATGCCATTTCTTGCACATCATGTAGACTGTGGCATTATTCACCCATGTCTTGCTTCTGTTATTTTTCCTGGAATGTTAATCAACTCTATCTTTCTGTGGCAATGATATCCTGTTTCAGCACTGTATATGCAATTGTGTGTGATTTTCCCACACCAAAATAATCAACTCTAATGAAGTATTACATTTATTTGTCAATACTCACAACTATATACTTTGGCTTACATTGTAATTCCTCTTATTATTGATTTCTATTCTTTGTGAGTTTGAAGAATGTTTGCAAAAGGAAAATTCATAGTTTTTATTTGTTTACTACTCAGAACCAATCTCAAATAGAAAAGGTGCTAAACATAATTTATAACAATATAAGGAGACAGTGGTTCAAGATGGCGGCATAGGAAGAGCCGGAAGTTACCTCCTTCCATGGGCACAACAAATACACACCTACATATTGATCAATTCCCTCTGAAAAGAACCTGAGGACTAGCTGAACACTTGCTCCACAGCAAAGGATAAAATGGCCGACATCAAGACGGGTACGAGAGGCAGAGAGATACTCACCAAAAACTCCACCCATAGCACAGCAGCACGCAAATGGGAGGGATCTCACTAGACAGGTGCTTCTCCCAGAGGACCAATGGGCTGGTGCCTCACATCAGACACCCTGGGCCCAGGGATCTACAGTGGTGAGACAAGCCCCTAAATGACAAGGCAGATAATGTCCAAGGGTCCCAAAATGCTATAGAAAACTTATATAAACTTTAAGCCCCTCCTAACTGTCTTGCATGTGGCATCACTCACCCTGAGACTCAGTGAAATAAAAGTGTTAAAAGTGCAGAAGCTATATGTGAAGGAGTGTCATTTGCAAATCTAAAAGCATCAGCTGGAGGGGCAGGGAAAGGCGGAAATGTTCCCTGACATGGAGGCATTGGCAGACACCACTGTTGCGTGCCCCATTCCCCAGCTAACCTGCTGGCACAGGTGTGTGAGTGATAGCAGCACCACCCTCCCACACTGCTGAAGCCAAAGATATCCAGCGTCTTACGCACTCCTCCAACCGCAGTCTGGGAGAGGAAGGTGTGAATGGTCCCAAATTTCTCCTGCTGCCTAGCTAAGATGTAGTAGTGAGGGTAGCTACAAAAACTCCTGCACCCTAGCTGGGGCTGTTGAGCATAAGCAGTCCTGCTTCCAACCTGTTCCCACCCTAAAGCCAATCCTGTGCCAGACAAGGCACTCTCATGCTGCATTGCTGAACTGTACTCCTGAATTGGGGGACAAGCCTGGGCCCCATGCACTGTCCAGTTACATAGCTAAAGCAAGGGGCATGTGCAGTCCACATGGGAAACACCCCTGGATCACCTGGCCCTGGTGGCCAGGGGGACTAGCCTTCCAGAGCTCCATGGGACTGTAACAATTGAAGACAGTTCTTAGCAGGCCACCACTTCTAGGGTACTTCAGACAGCAGACTGAAAAACAACTCCAGCCTTCCCGTGAAAACAAACAAACAAACAAACAAAAAAACTATTTACTTAGCCTGAAGTTCTACCCTGAAAGACAGGATTCAGGTTCCTCACATATCTAGGGGCTAATGAGGCACTCCCAGGGAAAGTAAGCAGAGAGACATCATCTTTGCATACACCCTTGGCCTCTCTAATGTTGGACAAGACTGCCCAGAAAGGAACTTATACAACTGTAAGGAGGCTGATTTTTGTTACTGTCACCTAGGGATACCTTCAGATCTCCTGGTCTGGAGACTAGCAGGAATTATGACTGCAGTCCCACAGGACTCTGTATATCTACATCCAATCAGCCAGATAGTAAGTGCTAAATAAGACTCTCCCCTTGAAACACTGACAGGACTTGGCATATTCTTAATAACAGGGACATGTCAAGAATAAATCAGGCTGAATCCTTTGCAGAGCCAAGAAAGGTGAGTTCCCTGAGCCCTGCTCTCCTCTCACAGCAGCCAAGCTGTAATTGGCCTGGGTGGGTGCCCTGAGCCCTGCCCACCTCCACAGAGACTTAGCTAGAACTGGGAAGGATGAGTGCACCATGTCCTGCCCACCCCTCACCCCACACAGGAGCTAAGCAGCAACCTAGCTCAGGAGAGCACCCTAAAGCCGGCAATCCCTATGCCATAGCTGACCCAATACTTCTGTGGACAAGCACCCTGAGCACAATTCTTTCTGAATAGCAGCCGAGCTGCAACCAGGATGGATGAGTAGCACCCTAAGTCCTCCCCACCCCATGCAACTGGAAAAGTCAAACCCCATACTCCCCATGCTGAGACTGGGCCACAACCAGGCCAGGTGAGTTTCCCAAATCCCACCCTCCCTACACAGCAGCTGAGGCGCTATCCGTCAGTGGGTACATAAAATACCCAGAAATGAATTTAACCAAGAAGGTGAAAGAACTTTACTCTGAAAACTACAAGACATTGATAAAACAAAATGAAAACAAAACAAGTAAATGGAAAGATATACTGTCCTCATGGATTGGAAGAATCAACATTGTTAACGTGTCCATATTATCCAAAGCAATCTATAGATTCAATTTAATCCCTACCATGATACCAAGTCATATTTTATGGTACGAGAACAAATAATCCCAAAATTTGTATGGATCCACAAAAGACCCCCAAATAGCCAAAGCAATCTTGAGAATGAAGGACAAAGCTGGAAGTATCATTTCTAACTGTATTACCAAGCTCAAGAAAGCAAAACAGTATGGTACTGGTAAAAAAAACAGAGACATAGATCAATGAACTAGAATAGAGTGCTCAGAATTCACATTTATCTGGTTATTAAATCTATGACAAAGGAGCCAAGAATACAAAATGGAGAAAAGACAGTCTCTTTAATAAAGTGTTGGGAAAACTGAACTGCAACATGTAAAAGATTTAAACTTGACCACTTTCTTATACCACATACAAAAATAAACTTAGAATATATTAAAGATTTAAATATAAGTACTGAAATCATGAAATTCCTAGAAGAAAACATAGACAATGTGCTCTTTGACATCAGCCTTAATGTTTCTTTTTGTTTTGTTTTGTTTTTTGGATATGTCTCTTCAGGGGAGGGAAACAAAAGCAAAATAATACAAGTGAAACTACATCAACTATAAAGCTTTTGCATAGGAAGGATACCATCAGCAAAACAAAACGGCAACCTACGTAATGAAAAAAGATATTTGCAAACTTTATATCCAATATATTAAAATATGTAAAGAACTCACACAATTCAGTGTCAAAAAACAAACAAACAACCTAACAACCTAATTAAAAAATGAGCAAAGGACCTGAATAGAAAGTTTTTTCAAAGAAGACATACAGATGGCTAACAAGTACATGAAAAGATGCTCAACATCACTAATCATCAGGGAATGAAAATCAAAACCACAGTGATGTATCACCTCACACCTGTCAGAATGACCGTTATCAAGAAACAACAAGCGCTGGGGAGGATGTGGAAAAAAGGGGACCATGTGCACTGTTGGTGGGAATCTAAATCAGTGCAGCAACTATAGAAAACACTATGGAGATTCTGCAAAAATACTAAAAACGGAACCACCATAAGATCCATGAGTTTCACTTCTGGGTATTTTTCTGAAGAAAACCAAAACACATTTGAAAATATATTTGTATGCCTATGTTCATTGCAGCATTATTTACAATAGCCATGATATGAGAGCAACTTAAATGTCCACTGATAGATGAATGAATAAAAAGATATGGTATATATGTATGATGGAATATTATTCAGCCATAAAAGATAAGGAGGTCCTGAAATTTGTACGATAACAACATGGATGGACATAGAGGGTATTATGTCAAGTGAAATAAGTCAGAGAGACAAAAACAAATACCATATAATTTAACTTACATATGGAATCTAAACAAAAACAACAACAAAATGAACAAACAAAACAAAACAGAAACTAACTCACAGATACAGAGAGCAAACTGCTGGTTGTCAAATGGCAGGGTGGTGGAGGGAGAGGTGAAATAAGGGAAGGGGCTTAAGAGTTTAAAAATTCCAGCTATAAAATAAAGAAGTCATGGGGATCTAATGTATAGCATAGGGAATATAGTTAATAATACTGTAATAAATCTGTAGAGACACATGGTAACTAGACTTGTGTTAATCACTTCATAATATATAAAAATATCAAATCACTATATTCTATATCTGAAGCTAATATGTATATGTCAATTATGAAGTAATAAAAAAACAGGATATAAAAAAAGGATATTAAGAGGTACAAAATTCCAGTTGCAAAGTAAATGAGTCACAGATATGAAATGTATAGTGTGGGAAATATAGCCAATAAATATGTAATATCTTCATATGTGATATATCAGAACTCTATTTATTCTGGTGATCATTTTGAATTATATAGAGATACCAAAACAGTATGTGGTGTAACATAGTGTTATAGGAAAATTCTCTTCAAAAACAAACAAACATGAGCTGCTTGCAGCTCATGCAGCTCAATATCAAAAACAAACAAACAACCCAATTCAAAAATGGGCAGAAGACATAAACAGAAATTTCTCCAAAGAAGGTATACAGATTACCAACAAACACATGAAAGGATGCTCAACATCACTAATCATGAGAGAAATGCAAATCAAAACTACAGTGAGGTATCACCTCACACCGGTCAGAATGGCCATCATCAAAAAATCTACAAACAATAACTGCTGGAGAGGGTGTGGAGAAAAGGGAACCCTCTTGCACTGTTGGTGGGAATGTAAATTGATACAGCCACTATGGAGAACAGTATGGTGGTTCCTTACAAAACTAAAAATAGAACTACCATACGACCCAGCAATCACATTACTGGGCATATACCCTGAGAAAACCATAATTAAAAAAAAAGTCATGTACCACAATATTCATTGCAGCACTATTTACAATAACCAGGGCATGGAAACAACCTAAGTGTCCATAGACAGATGAATGGATAAAGAAGATGTGGCGCATATATACAATGGAATATTACTCAGCCATAAAAAGAAATGAAATTGAGTTACTTGTAGTGAGGTGGATGGACCTAGAGTCTGTCATACAGAGTGAAGTAAGCCAGAAAGAGAAAAACAAATACCGTATGCTAACACATATACATGGAAAAAAAAAAAAAGGTTCTGATGAACCTAGGGGCAGGACAGGAATAAAGACGCAGACGTAGAGAATGGACGTGAGGACACGGGGAGGGGGAAGGGTAAGCTGGGATGAAGTGAGAGAGTGGCATGGACATATATACACTACTGAATGTAAAATAGATAGCTAGTGGGAAGCAGCTGCATAGCACAGGGAAATCAGCTTGGTGTTTTTTGACCACCTAGAGGGGTGGTATAGGGAGGGTGGGAGGGAGATGCAAGAGGGAGTGGATATGGGGATATATGTATATGTATAGCTGATTCACTTTGTTATACAGCAGAAACTAACACAACATTGTTAAGCAATTATACTCTAATAAAGATGTTAAAACAAACAAACAAACAAATTCATAGAAAAAGAGATCAGATTTGTTGTTACCAGGGGTGTGTGTAGAGGGAGGGAGAATAGGATGAAGGTGATCAAAAGGTCAAACCTCCAGTTATAAGATAAATAAGTACTAGAGATGTAATGTACAACGTGATAAATATAATTAGCTCTGCTATAAAATAAATGAAAATTGTTAAGAGAGTTAATCCTAAAAGTTCTTGTCACAAGAAAACTTTTTTCTATTTCTTTAATTTTGTATCTGTATGAGATAATGAATGCTCACTAAACTTGTGATAGTCATTTCATGATGCATGTAAGTCAAATTGCTATGTGTACGCCCTAAGTTTATCCAGTACTGCATGTCAATTATATCTCAATAAAAGTGAAAGAAAAAAGAGAGAGAAAAAAGGGTACTTTGAGAGTCCCAGTTCTTCTGTCCGTTTCCTTATGATTTAAATTAAACCACAGATAAAATTACTTCTTGATAGAGATACTTTATCTTGACATTGAAAGCTTTTCATGATGAAAGTAGCTCTGATTTATGCCATTAATATAGGAAGCAGGGGAAAAAAAGCAAAACAAGGTAGATATTACTCTGTAAATGATTATTGCTATTTATAGTTAGTGTCAGTTATAACTGGAAGAATTACTGCAACCCAATATAATATTTAGTTGCGAGAGAGAGGAAGGGAAAGAAGAAAGAAAAAGAAAGAAGGAAAGAAGGTAGGAGGAGAGACAGAAAACTGAGATGTGGGTTGCCCAATATCCCATCATTAAAAAGTGAAAAAAACTACAACTTCTTGTTCCAAGTATATTATTTCACAGGGATTTTCTCTTCAAAAGATTTGTTTTCTATATCCCATATCCAATACCAATTTTACATAAATAAGTCTAAAAACAGGCTCATACCCATTACAGAATAATTTATATCATATAAATTTTATCAATAATTCAGATTATATAAAAATTTAGATCCTATATTTCAAGTTCTTAATTATTTACATAGGTTAGCTCATATTTCAAATTCTTAATTCTCCTAAATAATTTTCCTAAATAGTAAATTTCAAAGTCATAGCTAGTCAGTAATTGATATTAGACATTTAAAAATAAGATATAACACTCTACTTCAAAGAATTTTTCATTTGTTCATTTTTTTATTTTCACATGTGTCTTAGAGAGGATTTTATTTTCTCCTACTAAGCAATGGGGTAACCAGCTAATTCAAGAAGCTCACAAAAGCACAAACTGCATGAAGAAAAATAAGTGACACCTAGAAATTTAATAACGAAGCTGCAGAAAGTCAAAGACAAAGAGATTACCTTAAAAAAGGTCAAAGGTGGGATAGGGGGAAAAGACAGATTAGTTTCAGTGCGGGATAATTCTTCCAGTAACTGAGTTCTCAACAGAATCATTGAAAGGAGTCAATGGGTCTGTTAGTTATTTCTATGTACTGAATGAAAATAACCTTCCACCTAGCTGTGAAAAAACATCTTTCAAGAATGAGAGCAAATAAAGACATTTTTAGATGAACAAACAAATTATAGTAACAACCAAGAGATATATAATACATTTCAAGACTATGACATAGATAGAAGAAAACTAATACTAGATAGAAGCTTATGGTAGAACAAATTATGAAGATTAAATCAATGACTTGGTAAAAATAAATATGTAAGGAAATCTGAGTGTTCCTGCACAAAGATTTTATAGTATTTATTATATAGAATTAAAGTACCTGACATAGTTGGGATACAAATTGGAAGGATATAAATGGAGTCAAAGTCTTCTAAACTACTTGCAGCTTTGGAAAGCAAGAAAAAGATAAGAAAATAAACTTCAGTAAGTCAGAAGTTCATGTTTTAATTTCTTGAGTAAAGAAGGTCTACACAAAAATTGAAAGAAAACAACTTAGTTGATGAAACACGGAAAGCTTTCACTTGGGATTTAGGAAAGAGGAATGGATGCCCTCACTCTCCACTTGTACTCAACATGATACCAGATAACCTAGTTAGAGCAGGATGCCAGGAATATGAAATGAACTACAATAACAGAAGAGGAAAACAAAAGAGAAAAAAAAGCTGCTATTACCATGGGCATCAAATTTGAATACTAGAATTTTCCAATCTCTGTGGTCAAGTTGTTCTCAATAGTACACATTTTTGCCAGATTCCTTTTTTAAATAGTTGGATGTCTCAGACTAGTGAACATGGGGATAGCTAGGATGAATGCTGATGCCCATAATCTTTGAGGGGTTAACCTTAAGAATTTGTCTCAATTCCATTGGTCTCTCTCTAAAATAGGATAGATATTCTTTTTGCAAAAATTTCTCCTAGTAGATTGTGCTGTTATATCATTGTCAGAAGTAGTTACATTGTCACATTGTACCTGTAATTACTTTATAAGAAAACAAACAAAAAACAGGAAAAGCTTAAAATAAAGAAAACAGAAGACAAATAAATCTTTTTTCCAATAAATCTTTTCTACTCTGTTATGGAAACACCTCACATAGGTAAAGAGGACAAAAGGAATATCAAACACTCAGAAACCTTATTTATGTTGCAAATAATTTATTTTTATAAGAACTGTATGTTTATAGAATAGGTAAACTGCAGCTGAAACTTTCACAAGCAAAGCATACTGAAATTGAGAGCAGTACTGTTTTGATGAAATATTCCCTCTCAGAAAAGAGTCACACTTCTGTGAATTAGGTTATGTTGTTAAAGATAAAGGAGTACTTTCTAGTCAGATAGCTCACAGTGCTTTGACTAAAGGCTGTTTGACCATAATATATAATGCAAAAACATCAGAAAGCATCTACTAAAGATAGAGCCCTTTAGGTATATTTCAGTCTCATTAAAAATAAAAACTAGAACTAAAATAGTATTGGGATACAGTAAGAAGACCCAGATTGAGTCTTAATTCTCATGCTTACTTATCATGATTCACATTAATACCTGAGCCTAAATTCCCTCCTCTAAGATTGGAGAATAACGGTTCTTCAATGGCCTACCTCTGCAATGATTATCACAATAAAAACTAAGTAAAATGGAAAGTATTTTGCTAATTATAATATTGTATAATCACTAAAATTACATTAAATAATGAAACTTTTGAACAAGAAAAATATATAAATGAAACATTTCATATATAAAATGTTACATTGTTATCTGTAAAGTACTATGATTCCCTATACAAAAATATTTGAACAGTCTGAACTGTTATTACTATCTGGATTTACACTAAAACATAAATGATTAAATAGGGTCAAATTGAGAATTTTATTTTAAGTTCATTTTGTTTCTCACTATGTTATATACTAGTCTTGACATGGTTGTAACAACAAATTAATACATTTCAGTACTCTTTTGCAGTGGGACTCTTTTAGTGGAACCATAATTGTGATTATCAAGGGATCCCTATAATATTTGATGCTTTAAGGTAAACACACACATATATACACATATGTATTACATGTATAAATATATTTAACATTACATAATTGATATTACATAACTCATATGTAATATAAATACATATATAATGTATATTACATTTATAGTGTATGTAATCAATATTATATATAACTAAAATATAATAATACATAATTAAAATGTATGCAAAATTTAATTACTTTAATTGGAAAAGTGTATCTGATCAGCAAGATATGATCCATGCAAATGTTAGTTCAAGTTCATCATTATTTAAAGTCCCAAACTCAATTTAATTGAGTCCTTAAGAGGAATTTAAACAGCGAACGAAAGAGAAATCTTTAAAAAAAAGAAAATGACTTCTCCCTTGGCATTATGGGAATTTACATATTCTGAAGAACATTTCTCTTAAAATCATTTAGCATGCTGTATAAAATGCAATAAGTAACCTATTAAATATATAGTTAGGCTAAGCTTACAGAAATAAATACCTAAAGCTTGAAGGGCATGTACATGAGCTAAAAAAACTGGTGAAAACCCAAAGGGATTTGATAATACTGGAGTTTTTGGCAGCTCAGGATATAAGAAACAAATCATGTTGCCATAAGTTAAGGGAGTGAAACTAAGACATATTATGAAGGAGGGTTGGGGAAGCTTAATCCTTTTACACAGGGTAAAAGGATAGTATTTTAAAATCCACTCCTTAAAGATAGTAATGAAAGAAAAGTATCTTTCTTGGTCTTATCCTAAGGTTGAAAAATATCTCCCATGAGAATTGGTAACAATAGCTGTACCCATATGCATACTTGGGGGTTTAGCTTTACACTATCAGTGGATTCTGGACAATCCCAATCCAAGTACTTAGGTTAAAGTGATTTCAGGTAAGAAAGACTCAGCCGAAGCAAATTAAAAATCAAGGTCAACCAAATGTAAGTTCAAATTAAAAATGGACAAAGGGTTCAGAATAGTCACAGCTCATGGCAGAAAGAGAGATCATCATTCTCTGTCTCTTCTCATAAGGGCACTAATGCCATCATGAGGACTCTACCCTCATGTCCTAGTCACCTCCCAAATGTCCCACCTCCTAATACCATCACATTGGAGATTAGGGTTTCCTCACATGAATTTTGGGAGGACACAACCATTCAGTCCATAGCACATGTTATCCCAGAGTATCACAATCATAAGCATGTTCCTAATGCCCTCATAACAAAAAAAGGAAAAACAATAAATCATTAATAAAAAGGAAGAAAAATAGAAGTGAGTATATTTTACACATAATTTTGGAATAAATATATTTTAACCAATAATGAAGGATGATATGAATAGATTTGGCTAAAATATAAATCACTGAGTAATTTAATACACTATGTGTGTTGAAAGGCAAATGTAGTACCCAAAAATGTATCTGAAAACTTATATGTCACAGCAGGAATAATAGCCACACAATACATAAGAAAAATATTTAAAAATATCTAAGAACATTAGACAAAAAGAGAAAAATGACAATATTATTTAAAAAGAGCCAAATTTAAGATACTCTGAAGTGTCCAACAATAGAATAGTGATTAGAAACTTATATTTAACCATGGCAGAGATATTACGTGAGGTCTAAATGATGACAGTGATATGTTCATTGGTTGACAAGAAAATTTTTCAATGATAGTCTTTTATACAAATACAGATTACAAGACACCATGTATATTATGATACATTTTTTGAAAATCTGTACATGTGTTTTTGTGGTTACATGTGATACCAGATCCAAACATCTACACACACTTTCTGCCCTTAAGAAAAAAAATCCAAAGGATAAACCTGAAATAACAGCTATGTCATGGGTGTGCAGGGCATATAGGTGAGGAAAACTGACAGAGGTATTTAGCTGTTAACCTGAGAAAAAATAAAGAGGCTTTGATTTGGAAAACAATCCTAAAACTAATTAATAATAACAAAGCATATACTATTTTCTTGCCAGTATGCTCATTTATTTAAATTCTTACTCTTTTTTTTCAAGTCAATATAGCAATGCTGTAAGATGAGTAATATTGCATATGGAGAAACAAAGGCAAACAGATACCGTATAACTTGCTCCAAAATATGACAGAGTAACTTTATAAAGGAGCTGTGCAATAAAGCCAGGTTTGTTGTTGTAGTTGTTCTAAAATCTAACTATTAACCATTATTCTCAGCAATAGCAAGAAGTAAAACAACTATATAAAACAGATCTGTAACAAAAAATACTAATATCACAGACTTACTAAAATAAGACAAAGACATTTTAGTATTTTAGTATAGTGGTATTAGCTTACAAAAGAAACAAACAGAGAGAAATTAAACAAAACACAAAAATGAAAACCAAAACCTAAATTGGCTTCAGTATTATGATTACCACCTTTTACAACTATTCTTTATCAGCTATTCATTATATTTGTGATGCAAATTTTCCTGTATGCCATGTGTGTATTGACCAGATGAATAGTGATTAAGATTTAGAAAAGAATTTAACAGTACTTATGCTAACCATTCAACAATGTAATTGGAAAAGTCTTGATTAATTATTACAACTTAGGAAAGTAAAACATCCACCTGTACCATAATATTTGTAGTTATTGAAGTAAAGTGTGTACTTTCCAACTATAACCACAAAGGGTTAGAAGAGTCAGGACATATAAGGCAAGGCAATTTAAAAAATGAAATGTACAGACATATTTACATTCAAAATTGTCATATATATCAGAAAGTGTATTTAACCTTTGAAAAATATAAATTCATAATTACACAAATAAAATAGACTATGTTTTATAAAACCAGTTTATGTCTCCTGTGAAAATTACCATGGTCATTAAATAGCTTATTCCATCAATACTGTTACTAACAAATTGATACAAGCATTAAATATTATCTGATTTTTTAATTAAAAAATACTTAAATTATTTAGTGATTATTCATATGAAAAAGTGATTTACACCAAAAAAAAAAAAAACCATTATGTCAAGCCCTCAGGGATAAATTTGTAGTAGTAGAAATGTGTTTCACTTTACTTAATAGACAAGTTCATAATAAATTATATATATACCAAATTCCTAAAAAAATTTACATGCCATGAGGGAATGTACTATATAAATGAGTCTGAATTACTTTCCTAAGTGAAAAATTAATTCATCATACATGAACATTACAATGTGTATCTCTTTGATTAATCATGTTTCATTATTTTAGATTTCTCAATGTCCTGAGTATAGGGACATTCTTCTTTGAATAATTATTGTCTTATAAAGCATAATCACCTTGTCCTAAACACATACCATAAATAACACTGTGTATATTTGCCAAAGCATCAATGGATGTTTATCTTCTAATATTTTACTGTAATTCTTTCTTAAAATCTAAGATTTTCTTGGGATATTTATACAATGACACAATACCATGACCAATTGATTTAAATGATAATGCTACCATGTAGTCACTAAACCAACATATCAATAGTTTTGCTGGCATTAGATTTGTGCCAACTTTGCCTATTGAGGCCGATGTTTAAATAATAATCCATAATTAAAGAGAAATACTACTAGTCCTATATACACTTGGGCATTTACCAGAGAAAGAACATGATGCCCAGTATTGGAACTGATATTCAATACAAAAAGTATTGACTAAGATCACTCAGCAAGATAATAATAGAGAATGATCTAGAACTTATTCCTGATACTGTACATTCCATTATAATCCATAGCTATAGACTAAATTGTTACAGCCTCCAAATTCATATGTTAAAGCCTTAACCCCCAATGTTCCTGTATTTGGAGATAGGGCCTTTAAAAAGGTAATTAAGATTGCATGAGGTGACAGGAGTAGGGTCTTAATCCAACATAACTGGTGTCCTTCTAAGAGGAGAAAAAGACACCAGGCCTGCATGTACACAGAGAAGAGGGCATGTGAAGACACAGCAAGAAGACAGTCATCTGCAAGCCAAGGAGAAAGGCCTCAGGAGAAACTCACTCTGCCAGAACATTGATTTTGGACTTTTAGCCTCCAGAACTGTGAGAAATAAATTTCTGTTGTAGAAACCACACAATATGGTCTGTGGTATTTTGTTAGGGCAACACTAGCATAGTAATACACCTGCTGATATATTTGCTACATCTCATTGATATGATAATTTATTTCTTTGACTTTCTTTCTTCACTGTTATTGGACTGACTTAACACTATGCTTCTATCAGGATATTTTCCTTGTTTAGATCCTGTTCTATGTCTTGTGATGCTGAATTTTCACTAATAATGCTTCCTATCCATTTGGATTTATGGCTCTTGCAACATCAATGTTTCAGTGAAAGAATTATGAATATCCGATTCTTTACTACAGAAAAGTAACGGAAACAGGACAGAAGTTGGTAGTCAGGGAAGAAAAAAAAATGCTGAACATATTTATTTCAAAGGTTAATTTTATTTATTATTTATTTATTTATTTATTTTGTGGTACGCAGACCTCTCACTGCTGTGGCCTCTCCCGTTGTGGAGCACAGGCTCCAGAAACGCAGGCTCAGTGGCCATGGCTCACGAGCCTAGCTGCTCCACGGCATGTGAGATCTTCCTGGACCGGGGCACGAACCCGTGTCCCCTGAATTGGCAGGCAGACTCTCAACCACTGTGCCACCAGGGAAGCCCTCAAAGGGCTTAATTTTAAATAATTTTAAATAATTTTAAATAAGTATTTTGATAAGGGCAATAACTTTTATCATTTTTTGTGCATATATTATGTAAATATATCAGGGGACTCTCAGTTCTTTACAGTAGGTAAGAAGCATGATAAATTATTGATATTGTTAGAATACTGAGTAAATCTGAAAACCTGGCAGAAGATAAGGCTACCAAAGCAGGTACAGGACAAAATATGAAGGTCCTTGTATCATAGACAAAGGATTTTGGATTTCTGACCTGAATATAATAAGGTGCTAATTCTAGATGATATCAATGAAGTGAGATGATATTAGGCACATTTTAGAATTACTCTTGGCAGCAGTGTAGAGAATTTAATGGATGGTGACAAGACCAGAGGCCAGAAGACTGTAGTCATCCAGGGTAAAAGTGTTGAGTATTAGTATCAAGGCAATGGAAGTAGAAATGTAAAGGAGATTTTGGATTTTTTAGTTATTAAAGAGTTGGGATCAGCAAGATTTGGTGACCAATTTGATTCAGGAATAAATAAGAAAGAGCTAAAAATAATCTTCAGGTTCCTGTTGTACACCATTTGGTGGAGCCATTGACAAAAAAAGGGAAAGTTAAGAGAAGTACAAAATATCTTTCACTACCTGAAATAAGAACATTCCTCTCCCACCATACTTCAAATTCCATATTGCATTGTTTAATTTGCTTGACTAGAAAAATAGGTTAAAAAAAGTGTACAAACTTGCAAAACATGGTAGGACTAAATGACATAAAGACACATTGGTAATAGAATTAAATAACAAAATATTTTGTTATATAATGTTAATTAGTGAGTTTTATACTTTTCCAGAATCAAAATTTTAGAACATATCTAAAATTATCAACCTGGAATGATATTTAATTCATGCCCAGTAAAAGAGATTTTACTGTTTTCTTCAAACACCTAATGAATTTTATTTAAATGTGAAAATACTTTCCAGTTAAGTCAGTATTCATAAAAATATTGGCTTACCCCAAATTGCCCTTTCAATATCATAACGAAATGGAAACAAAAAGGAAAAATGCAGATTTTTAGCAAAAATAGAAAGATAATTAAAGGCTCCAGGGGTTTAAACTATAATGTATCTGAATCACAAAACGAATTTTGACTTTCTGCTCAGAACTGGCTTAGACATCTATCTATTAAAATATTATCAGGAGATTATTCTGTCAGAGCTGGAGAAGAATAAAAGATGTGAGCACACAAAATTACAGCTCTGTTATTTCAGGGTAATTTAAATCTGAAGTATTTCTTTTAAAACTTTTTTCCAGAAATGTTTTTTCATGCTGAAAATTATTCTAAATGGTACAGTTTATTTTAATAGTGACCTCAATGCCTTGAAATTATATTACCCATATCAGTTATATTCATTATTTTAAAATATATAACATGCTCAACAAACAAGTTTAAATCAGACTTTCCCAAGTAAAGGTATCTGGTTTTGCTATAGTTTAAAAAAATAATTACAATTATTATAATGCATGGTTTCTATCTTCAACACATGCTTTTTCCTTTTCTGCATCTGATAGGCACAATTAGATATTGTGTACTGAACAGCAGCAACTGTAAAATATTCAAGAAGATGAATTGCTTCATATAAATTAGAGATGGTAAAGCTTGATTAGTTCACTTTAGGTTAATGCATCTTGAGAATCCCTCTGTAATTCTATGAAAAATAATATCTGTGGTTATACATTAGAAGTAAATCACCCTAGAAAATGAATAGCGTAGAAAATATGTCACTGGTTCATTTCCATTAAATAAGGTATTGCTTGTAACTTGCCAATATGGATTTCATAAGGTAATTTAAGACCACAAAAAGTCTTAATTTTCAAGCTAAATATTTAGACTAAATTTAGACCCTTAATTTAGAATTAATTCTCTAAGCAAAAAAGTCATTAAATATGACAATTCATATAAAATTATTTAAAATTATAAGGTTATTTATAAATACATTATTATTACTATTTTATTATCAGCTAGTATTATAGAGTGCTAGTATTAAACAAAATGTATGTACTATTCTCTAGTTTTTGAATCAATATTGTTTATCTAGTGTCTTATCAGAGAATAAACTGTTCTATTTCATTAGCTCAAGTTTTTATTTTAAATACTTTTAGTTCTATAATTTGGTAACATCCATTCACTGCTGCTTTAATTTCAGACTATATGGTGCAATTACCTGTTAGACTAGGTCTTATATCTGTTTTTTATCATCTGGTTATATAAAATAAGATTTTTTTTTTTGGAAAAGCAGGGTGTTATGTAGATAAAGCTGAAATATATGAAATACACATGTCAAAAGCCAATTCTAGTACCTAGAATATTTTACTGGTTAGAAATGCCCACTCATTCATCTGTTGATGGACACTTAGGTTGCTTCCATGTCCTGGCTATTGTAAGTAGATATGCAGTGAACATTGTGGTACATGACTCTTTTTGAATTATGATTTTCTCAGGGTATATGCCCAGTAGTGAGATTGCTGGGTCGTATGGCAGTTCTATTTTCATTTTAAGGAACCTCCATTGTGTTCCATAGTGGCTGTATCAATTTACATTCCCACCCTCCAATAAAGATGTTAAAAAAAAAAAGGTTAAAAAATAAAATAAAATAAAATAAAATCAAAAAAAAGAAAGAAAGAAATGCCCACTCATTTTGTTGCTGTCATTGTTTAAAACGTAAGGCATAAAATTGTGAGGAATGGTCTATAATGAGATATAATGTAGCACTGAGAAAATACAATCCAACAATTTGATACAGCACATGCAGATATCTAAAAATATTTTTGACTCTTCTACTAAATAAACTGTATTATCCTGTGATGTAGAACTAGTAATTTTACCTCCCTAGAACTCAAGGATGTTTTAGGTTCTGCTTTTCACATTGAGCAGTACGTAAAGATGCTCCTGTATGAATCAAGAATTGGTTTTGTTTTGCTTTGTTTTAATAAATATTCTAGGCAATCTTTGACATTCAGCTGACCACTGAATCTGAAGTCTACATGGGTGACATGGTTTGGAAAAACTTGAATAATGATTTTCTAGAAAATAGCAATATGAGGAAGAAAAGAAAATGGTGAAGCCACAAGAAGGTGCCTGAAAAGTCTCCTTTTTTTTCTTTTCCAAGACTAAAAATTTTCCATGTCAAGAAATCAGACCATGAGGAAGATATCTGATATGTTGAAATCAACATATGAATCTGTTGATGGAATCAGGATCAGGCCAAATGACTCATTTCCAGTATTCATGGGTAATATGGATGAAATATTGTCTACTTCCTGTAGATGACTGACCTATCTGGCTAATGTACAAGGACAGAGACCCTCAATTATCCCCATCTCTGGTGTATAATGTAAGGATGATAAAGTCAAAATAGGTCAAGTGATATTTGGAATGTGAAATTGAAAAATATGGGACTATATATAATACTCAAACTGAATTAACATAATATTCTTGTGAAATTAAATATACTGAGATAAGGGAGATCAAGGTGGTGAAGTAGGAAGATGCTGAGCTTACCTCCTCCCACGAAAACATCAGAAATACAACTACATGTGGAGCAACTCTTGCTGAAAACAACCTGGAAGCTGGCAAAAGACTCTCCTATAACCAAGGCCATTAAAAAAAAAAAAAATTCACACAGAGTCAGGTAGAAAGAGAGGAGAAGCAGTCAGGTTGAGACCTGCGCCCTTAGCAGGGGACAGAGAAGAGGAGGGGAGATCACAGGCTCAGAAATCCTCCATAGGGAATGAGGAGTTCAAGCCACATACTGGGGACCCCAGCTGTGGAGTTCAACAATGGGGAAATGAGTCCCCTTACTGGTTTGAAAACTGGTGGGGCTTACTGGAGGGCTGTAAGGAACTGGGACTCCATTCATGAAGAGCATGGACACACGCCTGCTTACTCCCAAGCACAACACAGACAAAACAGGTTGAAAACTTCCTAGGGCTCTGGCTAGTTTCCTCCAACCACCCAGCCTACACTGGGTACCTACTCCAGCCCCTCTTGCTCCAGGACTATTCTCCACTAGGACAGAGGCTGTCATTGACAAGGAGAATGTGCACACATAGAAGAAAAGAAACCAGTTTGGATCTGACCTTCAGGGCTTCTGCTCCAGCACCTTGGGCCTCAACCCCACCAATGATAGTGTGGTGACTACTACAGAGCACAGGAGAAACCTGGCTCACACCTGGCTCTGGCTCTAGCTCATGCATCTCATGCTGTAACTCCCACCAAGGTGGTAGCTGTCAGCATACTGCAGGGGAAGATGTGACCCATGCTAACTACAGATCCAGCTCTCCCACCACAGCCACTGGGTACATGCAGACTGCATAGGCACATTCCCACACAAGGACACCTCTTCAAGACTGGGATAGGTAACTGTTTCACCTAATTTTATAGAGACAGTAAGTTAAACAAAATGAGAAGACAGAGAAATGTATTTCAAATAAAAGAACAGGAAAAAAAATCCTAATGAAACAGAAAAAAAAAATACATATAAAGAATTCAAAGCAATAGTAATAAGAATGCCAACTGAGCTTGGGAAACAAACAGATGAAAAGAGTAAGAGTTCTAACAGAGAACTAGAAAATATTAAAAAAAAACAGTCAGAGCTGAAGAATACAATAACTGAAACAAAAAATAAAATAGAAAGAATTAACAGCAGATTAGGTGATACAGAAAAACATATATGGAAACTGGAAGACAGAATAATGGAAATCACCCAATCAGAAAGGCAAAAAGAAAAACAAATTTCATTTTAAAATAAGGACAGTTTATGGGACCTCGGGGACAATATCAAGCTTACTAACATTCACATTATAGGGGTCACAGAAGGAGAAGAGGGAGACAAAAGGGTAAAAATATATTTGATAAAATTATGGCTGAAAACTTCCTAAACCTGAAGAAGGAAACAGATTTCAAGGTACAGGAAGCACAGAAAATTCCAAACAAGATTAACCCAAAGAGACTCACAACAACAACAACAAAAATCATAATTAAAATGGAAAAAAAAATAGAGATAATGAGAGAATCTTAAAAGAAACATGAGAAAAAAAAAAGAGTCACATACAAGAGAACCCCCATAAGGCTATCAGCTGACTTTTCTGCAGAAAATTTATAAGCTAGAGGGTAGAAGCATAATATATTTAAATTACTGAAAGAGAAAACCCTACAACCTAGGATACTCTACCCATCAAGTTAATCATTCAGAATTGAAAAAGAGATAAAGAACTTCTAAGGAAGCAAAAACTAAGAGTTAATCAATTCAAAAACAACCTGAGAAGAATTGTTAAAATGTCTTCTTTACGTGGAAAACAAAAGGCTACAACAAGAAGTAAGAAAAAGTAGCAAAGAAAAACATCCTACTAATAAAGGCAAATATATAGTAAAGGCTGTGGATCAACAACTTAAATAAGCTGATACAAATATTAAAAAAAAAACTGTAAAATCAACTATATCTACAATAAACAGCTAAGGAATTGCACAAAGATGTAAAATGTGACATTAAAAACACAAAATGTGGGGTAAGGGAGAAGAAAATGTAGATCTTTTAGAATGTGTTTGAGCATAAATGACTACCAGTTTAAAACAAGTAGATATAGGTCAACATACATGGATGGACCACATGGTAATCACAAATGAAAAACCTGCAATAAGTACACAAAAACAAGAGAGAAGTAAAACAAGCAAAAGACTAAAGGAAATCAAAACACAAGTAAAGTGACTAAAATAAAAGGGAAAGAACAGAGAAAAACCACAAAAACAACCAGAAAACAAGTAAAAAATGGCAATAAATACATACCTATCAGTAATCACATTAAATGTCAATGGACTAAATGCTCCAATAAAAAGACATAGGGTGAATGGCTGGATTTAAAACAAAAAAAACAAAAACAACAACAATAAACAAGATCTATCTATAAGCTGCCTACAAGAGACTCACTTCAGAACTAAAGACATGCAAGACAGAAAGTGAGGAGATGGAAAAAGATATCACATGCAAATGAAAATTAAAAGAAGGCTGGAGTAGTAATACACATATCAGACAAAGTAGACTTTAAAACAAAGTCTATAACAAAAGACAAATAAGGGAATAATATAATGATAAAGAGATCAATATAGTAAGAGAGTATAACGTTCATTAAAATATATGCACCTCAGGGCTTCCCTGGTGGTGCAGTGGTTGAGAGTCCGCCTACTGATGTAGGGGACACAGGTTCATGCCCCGGTCCAGGAGGATCCCACATGCTGCAGAGCAGCTAGGTCGGTAAGCCATGACCGCTGAGCCTGCGTGTGCCTGTGCTCCGCAACAGGAGAGGCCACAGCAGTGAGAGGCCCACGTACCGCAAAAAAAAAATAATAATAATAAAAATATATATATATATATATATGTACCTAATATAGTAGCAGCTAAATATGTAAAGCAAATATTAATAGACATAAAGGGAGAAATTGACAACAATAATGATAGGGAACTTTAACACCCCATTTACATCATTCAGAAAGAAAAACAAAAAGGAAAGCAGTGATTTAACTGACACATTAGATAAGTAGGACTTAATTGATATCTACAGTACATTCCATCCAAAAACAGAGGAATACACATTCTTTTCAAGTGCACATGGAATGCTCAATAGGATAGATGACACAGTAAGCTACAAAACAAGTCTCAACAAGTTTAAGAGCATAGAAATTTTATCAAGCATTTGTCCCAACCACAACAGTATGAAATTATAAACCAATTACAGGAAGAAAAATGGGAAAAACACAAACATGTGGAGATTAAACAACATGCTACTAAAACAAAACAAAACAAATAAACAATGGGTCAATGAAGAAATAAAAGTAGAAATAAGAAAATAACTTGAGACAAATTAAAAAAAAGACAAATTTCCAAAATCTCTGGGAAACAGAAAAAGCAGTTCTAAGAGGGAGATTTATAGCAATACAGGCCTACCTCAAGAAACAAAAACAAAAACAAAAATAAAATAAAATAAGCACACCTACCATTTAAAGGAATTCAGGGAGAAAATAAAGGAGAAACAAAGCCTAAAGTAAGCATAGGGAAGGAAATAAGGGAAATAATAAAGATCAGAACAAAAATAAATACAATAGAGACCAAAAATATAGAAAAGCTCAATGAAACCTAGAGTTGTTTTGTTGAAAAGATAGACAAAATTGATAAGCCTTTAGCCAGACTCATTAAGAAAAAAAGAGAGAGGACCTAAATAAACAAAATAAGAAATAAATGCGGAGAGATTAAACAATATCTCAGAGATACAAACAATCATAAGAGAATACTACAGTTATATGCCAACAAATTGGACAACCTAGAAGACATGGATAAATTCCTAGAAACATACAGTCTTTCAAGAATGAATCAGGAAGAAATAGATAATCTGAACAGATAGATAATCTGAATATATAATCTGAATTTTACTGCTAGAGTGATCACTAGCAGTAAAATTGAATCAGTAATCAAAAACTTCTAGCAAACAAAGGTCTAGGACCTAATGACTTCACAGAGGAAATCTACCAAACATATAAAAAATAACTAATACCTATCCTTCTAATACTATTTCAGAAAATTGAAGAGGATGGAACACTCCCAATTTCATTAAATTAGGCCACTATTACCCTGATACAAAAACCAGATGAAGACACTAAAAAAAAGAAAATTATAGGCAATATACTTGATAAATATAGATGCAAAAATCCTCAACAAAATATTAGTAAAGTGAATTCAACAACATATAAAAAGGATCATACACCATGATCAAGTGGGACTTATCTAGGGTTGCAAGCATAGTTCAATATCTGCAAATTAATGTGATACACCACATTACCAAAACAAAGGATAAAAATACAAGATCGTCACAACAGATATAGAAAAATCATATGACAAAATTGAACATCCATTCATGATTAAAAACTCTCACTAAAGTGGGTATAGAGGAAACATATCTCAACATAATAAAGGCCATTTATGACAAACCCACAGCCAACATCATACTCAATTCTGAAAAGTTGAAATCTTTTCTTCTAAATTCAGAATCAAGACCAGAATGTCCATTCTCATCAGTTCTATTTAATATAGTATCGGAAGTCCTAATGAGAACAATCAGACAAGAAAAGAAATAAAAGACATCCAAACTGGAAGGGAAGAAGTAAAACTGTCACTATTTGTGGATGACATGATACTATATATAGACAACCCTAAAGTCTCTAACAAAAATACATTACAACTAATAAATGCTTTAAATTTAGTAAATTACAGGATACAAGATTAATATACATTAATTTGTTGCATTTCTATGCACTAATAATGAACTATCAGAAACAGAAATAATGAAAACAATCCTATTTAAAATTACATTAAAAAAATACCTAGGAATAAACTTAACCAAGCAGAAGAAAGACCTACACTATGAAACTATAAAACATTGATGAAGATAACTGAAGATGATACAAACAAATGGAAAGATATTCCCTGTTCATGGCTGGAAGACTATTGTTAAAATGACCATGCTATGGGCTTTCCTGGTGGCACAGTGGTTAAGAATCTGCCTGCCAATGCAGGGGACACAGGTTTGAGCCGTGGTCTAGGAAGATACCGCATGCCATGGAGCAACTAAGCCAGTGTGCCACAACTACTGAGCCTGGGCTCTAGAACCTGTGAGCCACAACTGCTGAAACCTGCACACCTAGAGCCTGTGCTCCACAACAAAAGAAGCCACTGCACCACAAAGAAGAATAGCCCCTGCTCTCCATGAGCAGCAATGAAGACCCAACAGAGCCATAAATAAATAAATAAATAAATAAATAAATAAATAAATAAATAAAAATTGAAAAAAAAAATGACCATGCTACCCAAGGCAATCTACAGATTCAATGCAACCCCTATCAAAATACACACGGCATTTTTTTTAAGAACTAAAACAAATAATCTTAAAATGTATATGGAACCACAAAACCTAAAGAGCTAAAGCGATCTTGAAAAAAATTAACAAAGCTGGAGGTGTCATGCTCCCTGATGTCAAACTAAATTATAAGCAAAACAGTATGGTTCTGGCCCCAAAACAGACACATAGGTCAATGGAAAAGGATAGAGGGAACAGAAATAAACTCACACACAAATGGTCAGTTATTCTATGAGAAAAGAGGCAAAAATATAGAATGGGGAAATGAAAGTTACTTCAATAAGTGGTGCTGGGAAAACTGGACAGCTACATACAAAGAATGAAATTAAAAATTTATCACACCATATATAAAAACAAACTAAAATTAGATTAAAGTCATAAATATAAACAGTAAGCTAGTAAAGTCTGACAAGAAAACCTAGGCAGAACATACTTTCAAATAATTCTTAGCAATATTGTTTTGGATCTGTTCAAGCAAAGAAAACAAAAGCAAAATAAACAAATATTACCTAGTTATATTTAAAAGCTTTTGTGCAGCAAAGGAAACCATTAACAAAACTAAAAGACAACCTACTGAATGGGAGAAAATATTTGCAAATTATATATCACATAATAGGTTAATATCCCAAGTATGTAAATGGCTCATACAACTCAACATCAAAAAAACAGACAACCCGGGCTTCCCTGGTGGCGCAGTGGTTGAGAGTCCGCCTGCCGATGCAGGGGACGCGGGTTCGTGCCCCAGTCCGGGAAGATCCCACATGCCGCGGAGCGGCTGGGCCCGTGAGCCATGGCCGCTGAGCCTGCGCGTCCGGAGCCTATGCTCCGCAACGGGAGAGGCCACAACAGTGAGAGGCCCGCGTACCGCAAAAAAAAAAAAAAAACAGACAACCCAATTCAAAACTGGGCAGAGGACCTGAATAGACATTTTTCCAAAGAAGACATACAGATAACTAACAGGCACATGGAATGATGCTTAACATCACTAATTATCAGGGAAATGCAAATCAAAACCACAATGAAGTAACATTTCACTCCTGTCAGAATGGCTATTGTCAAAAAGACAACAAATAACAAATGTTGGTTAGAATATGGAGAAAAGGGAATCTTAATACCCTTTTGGAGGGAATAAAAATCAGTGCAGCCAAGATAGAAACAGCATAAAATAGAGCAACTATAAAACTATAAAAAGAGAGCTACTATATGTTCCAGCAATTCCGCTCCTAAGTATATATCCAAAGAAAACAAAAACACTAATTTGAAAAGATATATGCACCCCAAGGTTCATAGTAGCATTATTTATAATAGCTAAGATATGGAAGCAAGTGTCCATAAGTGTGCATCAACAAATGGATGGATAAAGAAGATGTGGTATATGTATAGAGTGAAATATTACTCAGCATTTTTAATAGAATAAAATTTTGCCATTTGCAACAAAACAGAGGAAGCTGGAGGGTAATATGCATATTGAAATATGTCAGAAAAGGGCAAATACTGTATATCATCACTTATATATGGAATCTAAAAAATAATACAAAGGAATGAATATTACAAAACAGAAATATTAGAGATAGAGGACAAACTAGTGGTTACCAGTGGAGATAGGGAAGGGGGAGGAGCAAGATAAGGGTGGGGATTTTTTTTTAATATTTTATTTTTATTTATTTATTTATTTATTTATGGCTGTGTTGGGTCTTAGTTGCAACACGTGGAATCTTCGTTGTGGCATGCAGGCTCTTCACTGAGGTGCACGGGCTTCTCTCTAGTTGTGGCACGGGGGCTTCAGAGCACATGGGCTCTGTAGTTTGTGGCATGTGGTCTCTCTAGTTGAGGCTTGCAGAGTCAGTAGTTGCAGCGTGCGGGCTCAGTTGCCCCGCAGCATATGGGCTTAGTTCCCCAACCAGGGATCAAACCCTCGTCCCCTGCATTACAAGGCAAATTGTTTACCACTGGACAACCGGGGAAGTCCCAAGGGTAGGGGATTAAGAGGTACAAACAGTGATATATAAAATAAGTAAGATACAATTTTATATATATATATATATATATATATATATATATATATATATATATAAACATTTTTATTGGAGTATAATTGCTTTACACTGTTGTGTTAATTTCTGCTGTATAACAAAGTGAATCAGCTACATGTATACATATATCCCCATAACCCTTCCGTCTTGTGTCTCCCTCCCACCCCCCCTATCCCACCACTCTGGATGGTCACAAAGCACCAGGTGATCTCCCTGTGCTATGCTGCTGCTTCCCACTAGCTATCAATTTTATGTTTGGTAGTGTATATATGTCCATGCCACTCTCTCACTTCGTCTCAGCTTATCCTTCCCCCTCCCCATGTCCTCAAGTCCCTTCTCTACATCTGCATCTTTATTCCTGTCCTGTCCCTACGTTCTTCAGAACCTTTTTTTTTTTTGATTCCATATATATGTGTTATACAATGATATACAGCACAAGGAATAGAGCCAACATTTTTATAATAAATTTAAATTGAGTATGATCTAAAAAATATTTTTAAAAACTGTGTTGTACACTTCAGTATAATATAATTGTAAATCAACTATACCTTAACTTAAAATAATGTACTGAGGGAAAAAATTGAGAAAATTGAAGAACTCAGATTTATAAAAATCTATATTTTTTACATACAATATAAATCAAATATTGTCTTTTTATTTGTCATTTGACCTATTAAAATATGGAGAGTTCATACTAGAGAAGTGTTGAGCTAATTTAATAAAAGTTTCTTTTTTCAAATGTTAAGTAGAGTCAACGTCAGTTAGAGCAAAATATAACAGAGTGAAGTGGTTACATGTACCAACTGCAGCTAATATTTATGATCTCTAAATATAAAGAAAAAATATTTAAAAGTATTAGTAAATGTCTCCAAAGCAGACAGAAGATAGAGAAGAGTTTCCCTTGAAAAACAGCAACAGGAATGGCATGTCTGTGATTTTCTTGTTTCAGGGTGCTTCAGTCCACAGTGACCAGAGTGGCAAAAAAATCACAGCCTCATTGACAACAGTTGGCAGAGAACATAGTTCGACAATGGAAAGCCAGTTGAAGATATAAACGTATTAGAAATGAGAGACCTTCAAAAGACATGATACCCAAAATCAAAATACAAACTCTGCCTAGATCCATAAGTGTTCATTAAAGGATATATGCACAGAGCAGTTGCCAGAGGCTCAGGCCAAAAAACAGGAAAGGACCAGACAAGAAATTGCCACTGACAGACATAGAGGTACCGGGTAATATTTGTGAGTCTCTGTTGTTATTTATATCGGAATAGATTCCCCAATCAGTGTTCAGCTCAGGAGACTGAAAGCTGAGACCTTGCTCAACTGATGTGCCAGAGGACAGAATCCAGTACTGGGAAAGCAGCTAAAACTTCAGGGTGGACTCTCCAGAAGTAAGGGAATTACTGAGAAAGTGGGGAGGAAATTACTGAAAGTATACTTTGTCCAAAACCTTGACTAATAGCCAAACTACACACATCTAGGGAGCATAAAGGAAACAGTCTAAAAAGGTATATTTGCCTCTGGAAGTTGTAAGAATATATGTAAACCACAACTTCAGCAGTATATTAATCACAATGGCTAATTTTCAATCAAAAAATTACTAGACAGGCAAAGAAACAGGAAAATAAGACCCATATTCAGGGCAAAAAACGTTACCAGTGGAAACTGCATCTGAGCAGAACCAGAAGTTTTATTTCACTGATAAAACACCAAAAGAGCTATTACGAACATGTTCAAAAAATGAAGGAAAATATGTTGAAAGAATTAAAAGAAAAATAGTCTGGATAGACAATGTCGATAAAGAAATATAAAATATAAATAATGGAATCACTCAGGTTAAAATATATACTAATAATATTGAAAAAAAAATCACTAGATTATCTCAACAGCAGTTTGGAGATGAAAAAAGTAACAACAGAGGCCAGAAATCATTAGAACAGTTAGCTGAACAGCAAGCTGAACCAAGAATTCTATATCCAGTGAAACTATCCATAAAAAATACAGAAAATATATTGGAATTTTCGGGTGAAAAAAAAGCTATAAGACTTTGAAGCAAGCATTCCTGGCCTATAAGAAATGATAAAAATTCTTCAGACTTAAGGGAAATGACACTGGTTGGAATCACAACTGTACAAGAATGAAAGAATAAAGAACAAAAGTAGTAGTAAATATGTGGGTAAATAAAAAAGTATGTGTATGAACACAAATTTTTCTTTGCTTTTCATAAATTCTTTAAAAGTCATATGACTCTAAAGCAAAAATTATAACACTTTGTTGTGGGGGTTATAACGTCTGTAAAATTAGTATACATGATATAGGAACTCAGAATTATAAATTATTAAATTATTGTTAAATTATTGTTAAATTATTGTTAAATTATTATTAAATTATTATAAATGGAATTACAAATTATTAAATTTCTCACTTTAAACATGAGGTAATAATATATTAAATATAAAAATATTGCTTCACATTAAGATTAAATCTGTAATTTTAGAATAATGACTAAATAAAAAGTTAAAATAATACCAAGGTTTAAATCAAACTAGAATACAAGTAACAAAAACTAATAAAGGGGAGAGTTGAAACAAACAGGTGAGCCATCAACAAAAAATAACTTGAAAGCAAATAGCCAAGTGACAAAAATATCACGTCACTAATTTCAGTAAGTATAAACAGCATAAATATTATATTAAAGGCAGAGATTATTAGAATACAAAAGGAACAAGATTCAACTATATGCTGTTTGTGAGATGCACACACAGCAAATATATGGTACAAATAGGGTGTAAACAGAAGAAAGGAAAAAGACACACTATTAACTATTAATCATATTAAAGCTGGAGTGGTTTTATTAATGGCAGGGAAACTTGTCACTAAAGTAGAGATATAAAGAGAGTGAGAGCGAGGTATTTAATCACAATAAAAGTATCAGTATATTAGGAATACACAACAATTATAAATATGTATGCACCTAATAAAGGCACTTCAATATATATGAAGAAAAATTATATAATTAAAAGGAACAATAGACAAACCTGCAAATTTAGATAGAGGTTTTAATACTTCACCCCAATTATTGATAGAAAAATTAGAAAAAAATTCAAAAAAAGTTGTAGAAAACTCAAATAACTATATATGTAACACAGCTGATTACAGCTGATTAAACTTTAAAAAGTGCATATAAAATGTTCACTATAAAAGTCTGTATTGTGGGCCATGAAACAAGTCTCGATAGATTTCTCAACAGTAAAATATTTCGGGGCTTCCCTGGTGGCGCAGTGGTTGAGAGTCCGCCTGCCGATGCAGGGGACACAGGTTCGTGCCCCAGTCTGGGAAGATCCCACATGCCGGGGAGCAGCTGGGCCCGTGAGCCATCGCTGCTGAGCCTGCGCGTCCGGAGCCTGTGCTCCACAAGGGGAGAGGTCACAACCGTGAGAGAGGACTGCGTACCGAAAAAAAAAAAAAAAAAAAAAAAAAATTCGGAATATATTTCTTGATCACAATGAAATTAGATAAGCTAGAAACATCTAGAAAATAGAAAAGTCCTAAATATTTCAAAATTAAGCAATTTACTTCCAAACAACTCAAGGATAAACGAAATCACAAGGGGACGTAGAAAATACTGAACTGAATGACAATGAAAACTTGACATATTCAAATTAATAGAAAAGAGCTGAAATATGCTTAAATGTAAATTTATAACTTTAAATATTTATTTCACAGGTTTTATAATAGTATCAATAAAACGTTACAAAACTCTGTCTAAACTGATCAAGAAAAAAGATGAGAAAACATAAATTTGAAAAAATTCAACACTATTCTTGGTAAAAATATCTCAGAACAGCAAGAATAAAAGGCACTTAAAAACCACATAAAGGACCTCAATGAAAAACTTACTGCCAAGGTCATACTTAATGTGGAAAGACTCATTGTTGACTAATGTGACTAATGTTGAAAGATTAATATTGAAATCCTAAAATCAGAAGCAAGAAGGAAAATCACACTCATCACTCTATCAATATTTTAGAGTTCTTATCCAGTGCAAATAAAGGCAAAACTACTGGAAAAGCTTTAAAAAAACTGTCTTTAACTCCAAAGAATATTATTATTTATATAAAATCCTAAGAAATCTAATTAGATAAGCTACCAGAACTAATGAGTGAAATAAGCAAGTGATTGAATAACACTCATATACACACATAAATTGTATTTGTATAAAGTAGCAATAAACAATTTAAAAACAAAATCAATAATTCAATTGCATTTAAAATAGAATCTCCAAAAGCATGAAATATTTTTGGATGAACTTAGTAAAACATCTGCAAGACCTGAAAATTGCAAAACAGTGCTGAAGAAATTATAAAAGAGCAAATATGTAGGGATATGCCTTGCTTTAAGATTGGAAGATTCATATTCCTTGTCATATGCTTCCAAAGAGATCCAAAGGTTTAATGCATTTCAATTAAAATTCCAGCAGAAGTTTTAGCAAGATGGTTGCTAAAACTTATATTAAAATGCAAATGACTTAGAATAGCAACAGTTTTAAAAAGAAATTCTTATACCACTACAAGCAAGTAGGACTTAATGTCACCATAAATAGTAATTTCAAGATAATTAACTCTAAGACTTTAAAGTAATATTAATATTAATTGACAATTTACTTTTAGATAGCTAGACAAGGTGACTTTTATATACCTGTACTCTCATTTAATACATTATATTAAATGGATATATATATATATATAAATTTAAGTTATATTAATGCATATGTTCTTATTTAAAGTAACATAAAAAATAAACATTATGGTAATCGAATTCTGTAAGTTCTTTATTTTTTGTTTATTAAAAAAGTGAGAAATGAGTTTTCTAAAGTAAGAAATGTCTTCACGGTTCTAGACTATGAAAGACAAAAGATATATTGGAAAGTATACTCTTGAGATATAATATCTGAATGGAAGTGTTTTAATTTGCTTAGTTTTGTAATATACCTACAAATGCTGAGTTTGTGAGGAACAATTAAGTCAGATAAATTAAAAATAATTAACTATGATGGGTAGAAAAAAGCCTTATAAATACTTTATAACAAATTGTTAACATGGATGGTAATTAAAAAGTGTAAAACTAGCGATTTTTTCTGTTAAAAATGAACAAGTCATACTGTACTCAAGGAGAAGCAGTTCTTTTAATTGCCAAAATACACTAACACTTTCTGCTTTTTACATACTTTAAAATAATTTTGTATAAAGCTTCCTTTTGAAAAGTTTCACTTTCTAATAATCATTGTCATTTACTGCTGTGTTTTGAAAATATCACATTGTAACTCTTGCCTTAAGCACATCTGTCTCCTCTGTCCACAATTTGTCTTTTGTGTCTTCATTTTGTCTTTTCCCAAATTGAAGCCCTAAATGCAGAATAATAAAAATGTCAGCACATCTTTCACACCTAAACATCTTTGGGTTTCTTGAATAGATATTAGGCAAAACAAAGTTTTGTTACTTCAATTTATAAAAGGAATTGTATTAAGAATGGTTAAATATTCTGAACATTCTCCAAATTTTAATTATCTCAAAAACCCAAAGGTATTTTGATGGATTCTTTGTTTACTGAATTATGAT
>NW_020837945.1:21969582-22019116 GCF_003676395.1 Aethalodelphis obliquidens | reverse complement strand
CAAAGATAGGTTCAATACTATCTAAAAAATACTTCCTATTGAATATGCTTATAAATTAGCAACATTCATAGTCTAGTTTATTTCACAGTTTCAACATCTACCAATTTAATCTTATAAATTGCCTGATAATTCAATAGAGGATTCAATTCTTCCCCATTCTGACAAAGTGATAAAAGACCTAAAGCTGCTCAGACTTACCACTTATCAAGGGAAATGGATCACCTTCTCTGACAAGCCTAATCAACTCATATATGATTTTAGACTTGGCCATTGGGTAATCTGGAAGTAACGCTAAAGACATAATGAACCTGAAGTTCAGTGGAGAGAACCTTATCAGGGAAGGCTAACATCTGAATAGTAAAACTCTCAGGGACTGATTCTTGAATACATATTTCTATGTTAAAATAACATCCATTCTCCAATAAAATTGGAAATATTATAAATATTGGAACCTATAAACTAAACTTTTCTAGACAATCTCTAGAAGCTAATGTCTCACAAACATACACGAATAGCTCTGGACCTTTAGGGGGAAAAGAAGTGCAAGAGGTAGACTGCTTTACCCAAGGTCACTGGGAAAAGTTTCCTCTGATGGCCTCATTCTCTTTTTCCTTTTTGTTTTTTGACCTCTGCTCCATTTTCCCTTGCTAAGTGTCAAGGTTCTGTAATATTAGTTGACACCCTTGTCCTTTACTCATAGGACTTCCAAGTTCCTTACACATAGTTCACTAGATTAGGACTTTTTTTTTCAGAATCTGGCAAATTAAACAACTGATATCAAATCAAAGTGAAATATCACTTGGATATAAAGAAGATCTAAGCAGATTATAGATAATATGAGCCACATTTCAAACTTAAATAATAATCCTCACTTTAGTCACAAGCAAATGCTGTCAAACCAGATGATTCATAATACGATCCTCCATTGGAAATAAAAATAAGTTCAGGTGCTGATAAAGATCAAAACAACAGCTATTAAAGGCATGATATGTGCTTAAGAGCTTTGAATTGCAGCACAGATCTGGATTTTTGAAGTGTTCATAATATAATAATTTATCCTTCAGCTGAGTTTAAAGGATTATGAAAGACGGTGGCAGAAAAAGGTAATAAGTGGATCTGCTGGCAATAGGACTGTGAAAGACAGCTGAAGATTGAATGAAAACAAACACAGTTTGCACATTGCAACTGTCAAAACAGTTAAACCATAACAAACAAATTCACGATGTATATCAGACTTTCTAAGACTGAACTCTTAAAACCGGATCTTGTAATAACCTATAATGGAATACCATCTGTGAAAATATTGAATCACTAAGATGTACACTTGAAACTAACACAATATTTTTAAGTCAACTCTACTTCAAAAAAAAAATACAAATGACAAAAAACTCCAACTGTTTCACACCCACGTGTTTCAAATAAAACCACTGACAATCTGGCCTTACAGCAACTTGCCTACATTCAAGATAACTCCCTTCCACTAAACCCTTTAGGGTTGCCCAGAATTCTTCCACATAGCATTCTCTCTTGTTGCACCAAGCTCAATAATCCAATTACTTTTCATTACAAGTGTGTTTCTGATGGTCTTTGGCTTTAATATGATGATGAAGTAAATCTGAAAGCTTAACTCACAGTCAACTAGGATAGTATTGATATATAGAATCAATATTTTATAGTTACATTTTTATTGAAAGGAAGCCACACTGGTAAAATGTGACTTTCATTTTTTGTTTAGATTTCACTCAGTGGTGTGTTCTGAGGTAACAAGGATATCTTTAAGATTAGTCCTAAAGCTTTCAGAAAGATAACAATTTCTTCACTCTTTCCCCTAGGGTAAAAACCACTTCCATTGTCATAGCACTCACAGATAATTATTTTATTGCTGAAAAACCCTGACTCAGAGAAAATGGCAGAGTTAATTTCTTTTTACTAGCTGTTTAAGCTTTCAGAAATTGCTCATACATAACCTGTCATTTGGGGGTAAAATAAAGTTATTTTTTTTCAAAAAGTAATTTTTAAATATAATTATTTTCTGAGTTTATAAAATTTTGCAGTAGTGATGAACACTAATCTCTAAATCCATTCTTTAAGACACCAAATAATCACAAATTTTGTTTTTGAATTTAAGGATAGATAAACTTATTTTTTTTCCAGTGAATTAGCATATATATTATACATGTGGACACTGAAACTTCAAGTTTGTTTTTATTTGCTTTTGGTTAGAATTTTAAATTTCGGTATAATTGCACGAATAATCACAAACTACTCAGAAGTCCTGTTTAGTAAATATCTTCGTTGGGTTGTTTTAACACAGAAATATCAAAAGAAGCTTGAAAAGTTGCCATATTCATGGATCGTTAAAATTCTGAACACCCGTTTTGGTATTGAGATTATAGAATCTCTACATTCTATTAAGTTATGTAACTGTTATTATCACCTTTTGTTGCTCATAACAATTATGATTTCCATTCTTACACATCTAGTAAATGAGTGTACCATGAATCTGCACTTATTTGAAGTCTTGTAAGTGATTCCAACAACAAATGAGAGTGTATGTGGTTATAATTGAATTCAGTGCAAATTTACCTAATGATCCTTTATGAAGACCAAAGCTACATAAAACTATTTACTATTACCTTGTAGTGCATTACTTGGAAGGAAATACTTATTTTTTTATTATTTAAATTATTTACTTTATATTGTTTAAATTTGCAGAATAGAAAAAAAGTCATGCCACACAGAAACTTAAGTAAATTTTAACTTTTAAAATTCTATGATCCTTTTATATTTTTAAAGAATTTTTTCTCTAGAAATATTTAACAAGGATTTTCATACTAGAAATTATAGGTGATCTCTCAGCCTGTTTTTTACAAAACCTCATACTTGGTTATAATAAAAAATACATGTTGCAAAATACATCATAAACAATTTTCTGTGTGTCAAGTGGATCACTATATCTTCACATTTAATTGGCTCCTTCTCTGAGACAATACATGACTTGATGAAATGATTAAAATAATCCTCTTGCCCTCAACTTGTTGTTTTTAAAGCTCCTTTTATTTAAACATCATGCTTGAAATGTTTATGTTGGTAACTGAGGCATTCAGTTTGAAATTGCTATCCAACCAATTAAAACATGCTTTGACAGCTAATGTTTAAAAAAGACCTAAAACACTTTACATGAAGGTAAATCAAACATGTCCTGCATTATTAACACAAATTTCAGTTCCCACGAGCCAGGAAGTTCCAATCTTAAATATTTTGGGGACCTTGTAGGGAAGTACTATGTCTTCCTTTGAAAGGGGACCTCGGAAATAATAATTAGACCAATATATATTCTGTTGCATAGTTGGAAATATTCCTTCCTGTGCTTTTTACATAGTCTCTTATTCAGTGAACCTTTACTTCCTGAAGAAATACCAGTTCCCCTACATTTGTATGTCTGTTACAGGATAAAAACAAATGCTCCATCAAATAACTTGTGGTAATGCTCTAAACTACACATATTTAACTTTGTTTCACTTTATATTTCTCATGGTCATTTTGCCCCAGAACCATTTTAGTTTCTTTTAAAGCATTAGTTAATATTCCACATACTAGAGTTTTATAGAATATATTGTGAAAATGTATAAATAAATGAATATTTTCAATCCCTAATAATTTTACAGGTTTTAATGTCCTTTTTATATGTATGAGCTCATTTTACTTTTTCCAACAGCCATGTGATGAATATTCTAATTAAGTCTATTTTGTACATGAGGAATCTGAAAGCAAAAATGATTAAGTAGTGTGAATCTAGAGGTTAATTCGGGGGGGGGGGGTACACTATAGAGATGGAGTAAAATAGAGATGGAATTAAAACAAAACCAGTCTAGCTTCTGAGCCCATGGTGCTAACTACTCTATATACCTTCCAACTTGTGAGTTGGTTAGGAGTAAGTGGCACACTGACATTTGAGCATAAGTCTTCTCATGTCAAATTTTTTGGATCTCTGTTTGATTTTTTTTTTAATATATATTAGTTCACCCTGTGAGAGTTTGTATTTCCCAGCTATATAGCTACATATATACAATTCTATGATTCTAGTAACATCTTGCTTTCAGATACTCTTTGCATAAGACCACAAAATTTTTATTCCCCCTCTTGAAAGATGAATGGAGAAAAACTATAGAAGTCAGAATTTTGTTTGGAATCATAATGTTATGTATTTGTTTATGTGTATGTTTGGGTGTGTGTGTATACATATATATAATTTTATATATAAATATATTTATAAATATGTTTACATATTTGTATATATATATTTATATATGTATATATTTTTAAATTATGTATACATAATTTCCATTTCAACCACTTTTGGGGGGCAAATAAAATGATTAATAAACTTTTCTTTGTTTTTTTTCCTTCTTTAATGTGCAAATAACTATAATAAAATAACTCATGCTGCTTTTGTGAAGATAAATGTGATAAGGTATCCCTAGCTCTATTATCTAGCTACGAATAACAGAAAATTCTACAGAGACTGTGAAACCTTACAAACACTATAAAACTGGGCTCTAGCTCCATTTTTCATCTTTCTATGTTAAGTTTCATACTCATGATCATTAACTCATGATTTCAGGATGGCAATAGCATCTACATGTTTCAGAAAGAATGAAGGAGAACAAGACAAAATTGCCCGTATCAGGAAGGCAAATGCTGTCTCAGAAACCATATAACAATCCTTGATCAGAACTCTGCACATAGCAAATGCACCATTACCTACAGTGGATCCAGGCATGTGAATAATTTTAGATGAGTCCATGGTCCTTCCAAAACCAAATTAGAAAAGGAGGAAGGAGAGAATGGATATTTGGAAGGCAGTAGGTAATGTCTCATCACTATTTTATTTAATGCCAGGAACACAGTAAGCCGTAAATGAATGATAGCTCTGGTGACTGAGTCTTTTACAGAGGGAACTTATTTAAGATCTAAAATCAATGGTCACAAAAGTCACTGGGAATGTTAAATCTGCTCTCCTTGTAATTGTTTATAGGAATTTAAATTGGAAACTGGTAAAAATAAATCTTCACATATAGCCTAAATAAATAGGACCCTGTAGTATAATTTGAGAGGTTTCATAAGACACATGGCTAGAAAATATCTTATCACTTACCTGTCTACAATTAGCACTATCAGTAATTACAACTTTGTGTTAGAACATCACGATGTGTCAGATGCCTTACAGAGAATGAAGAAATGAGTTGTGAAAATTATTTTACAAATTAAAATTTCTACAAATGAAACACTTGTACCTGAGTGTGAAATAAAAATGAGTTACTAGATAAACTGAGAGTCTGCCTGCCGATGCAGGGGATGTGGGTTCGTGCCCCGGTATGGGGAGACCCCACATGCTGCGGAGCGGCTGGGCCATGGCTGCTGAGCCTGCGCGTCCGGAGCCTGTGCTCCGCAACGGGAGAGGCCACAACAGTGAGAGGCCCGGGTACCGCAAAAAAATCAAAACCAAAACCAAAACCAAAAACAAAACCAAAGAAGAAAAGCAGGAAATAATGCAAATTAATGCACTATTAGCATGTGCATGTTTCTAGCTTGAAAATTCTGCTTGTTTAATTTGGTAGGCCAATGTCATATATGTATACATTTTCCATCACATAGAGGAAAGGGGCAGTACACACTGACTCAGTCATGAACAGATCCAATCCTGTCAATTATAAGCTAGAAAACCTTGGATCTTATCTAAGAAGGGCAACCTTCTCTCGGATCTTAGGTTCTTGTCTATAAAGTGGAAATAAATTAAAAGAGAGCATAGATGTGATATCTACTATAAATTGTTATGCACGCTAAACAAGTATATTGTATGAAATTCACATTCAGATACACTTTGTTTTTAATAACAGGACTGAACTTATTTCCACTTGGAATTTCTCTTTTTAAGTGGGGAGGACCATTAAATATTCAGGTTAACTAAATATAGATCATTTAAAAGCATATATCTACAGAGAGGATGGGGATACACCTGTTGCACAGCCAAATTAATGAGATATAGAGTAGAAAAGAAGGTAAGCAGACTCTCATGGCTTGGTCCCTGTAAAGAAACATGGAGTAACAAATCACACTGTGGATCCATCTACTAATTAGCTTTCAGAATTGGTGGTGAGACATCGGCACATTAATTAAACTATCTTAGACTTTGATAAATTTTCTTATTGCTCAGTTTGGCATTGTGTGTATGTATGCCTATGTAAGAGCTGAGACAAGTAGAAATAATTATCTCTCCCTCCATTCTATTTTTCTGTTAATTTGATTTACAAAGTTATTTACCAGCCATGAAATAATGCTTGGTAGCTGTTTGAATGTACTTGTCTTCCATAAACGAATATAGTATATTTACTTACAATATTTATTTTTATATATTCCTATGCTTGAGATAATCATAGTTTGTCTCATAAAAAAATATGAGAAATGTAATGCTAAGAAAGTAGGATTAATTTTAGTGCCCTGAAGAATAGATATTTTCTGTCATATTAGAATGGATTATGTACAAAAGAAGTAATAAATTATCAACCATGAATCCTTTCATGTCTAGAGAGAAAAAATAAGAAGAATATTAAAGAACAATTATGCTATTTTAGTGCATTTTGTTGGGAAACCCCTTATAAGTGTCAGTTTTTTGCGGAGCACAGGCTCCGGACATGCAGGCTCAGCGGCCATGGCTCACGGGCCCAGCCACTCCACGGCATGTGGGATCCTCCCGGATCGGGGCATGAACCCATGTCCCCTGAATTGGCAGGTGGACTCTCAACCACTGCGCCACCAGTGAAGCCCAAGTGTCAGTTTTTGATGGCACATTTTATCATATGACTGAATGCAAATACCTTAAAGGTATTTAAAGTCATAAAATATTAGATGTCAGAATACACACTGAATATCTACTTCAACTTCAATTTTACAAACAAAGAATACAGAAAATCTAAAGGCAGAGCTGAGAATAAAATACATGTCTTTTGGGCTCTTCTCCAATATATTTTGACTTAGTGAAATGTTTTCCAACAATATGTAATCTTTTAAATTTCCTTGAAGTATTTCATCATTTTTAAGTTCAGACTATCAAAAGAAATGTTTTTAAGATAAGTACATTTTAGAGCAGTATATCTTATAGATTTTATGACAATATTGTCATAAAAGGAAGGCATAAATAAATTTAAATTTATTTAAATTTAACCTTGAATGATTTATGAAGACAAATGTTTACTTTCCCCAATTTTTTTTAAGAATAAAATTTATTTTTCCACTCATAATTTTGCTCTTTACAATCAAAAATAATACAATATTTAATTTAATAATCAATTACTTAAATTACATAATGAATAAGAAAAGTGTTTTATATCTTCCCTCCTTCAAACTTGATTACTTCCTCTCTCCTACCCATGCTGAATCCTACAAAAATTTATTGCCTTGAAATAATGTTATTTTAATTTGTAATTTTGTGGTTTGGCAATTTAGCCTATAGTCTCAGTTGGGCTCACCGATAAGATGGTAAGTTGCTGGTGAATGAAAAGGCTCAATTTCTAGCTTTGGACTAAAATGACAAGAGCTACTGGACCAATGGACTCTCCTCATCTAGCAAATTATCCTGGTTATCATCACATGATGCTTATACGACAGGTTTTAAGAAAATCAAGAGATAGGACAAGCCACAACACAAAGACAATTCTCAAGTCTCTGCTTATGCCATGTTTACTATTGTCTCATTGTTCAAATTAGATCAGTTGGAAAAGCCCATATTTAACATGTGAGGGCACAAGCCAAATAGGAGATACAAGAAGGCATAAATAACCGGGAGCTATTACTGTGACAATCTAGTATAGTCTGTCTCTAGTACCAAGGATTCACCTGTCTCCCACATGTGAAGTATACTCACTCTCTCACAAGAACACTTAAATTCTCACTTAAGCAAAGAAAGCATCAGGCTTGAAGTCCTTAATATAGTGATATACTGTCATACTGGATGTGAATAAGACACCATGTTGAAAAGACATGATATCTTCTCTATGCAAATCCCACTTATGATGGTGATACAGAGATGGAATAACCACAGGAAATGCTTGATTTGAGGAGGAGAAGAAAGGCAACCATAAGCATTCCCTGATCCATAGCAATTCTGAAATCAAATTGGGCTAATGTGTCATAGTTGCTTATCTGAGAGAAAAGGATGCTCCTTGATCAAGCCCTGTTGTTTCCTTATTCTCTTCATGGTTCTTGGCTCTAACCTCCAAGACTTCCTTTTTCACCCTTCTTAGCTAATTTCTGGATAAGTCACTGGAACATAGCCCTTAGAGCAATTTTTGTAACCTACTTGCTTCTCATAGAGATGGAGGACCAGATAATTTTTGAACTTTGAACAGTCCCAACACCTTTTCATAGGGACTGTCAACATGTTTGTTGGCATAACTTCATTAACAACATGGTGGATTTTCTATTAATTTGATTTCTAAGAATCTGTAACTCAAAAGCCAAACTGAAAATCATTTTGGAGAACTGCCTGTTTTTCCAGATTTACTCACTGATACGTTGGAGATTTAGGCTACAGTGGACCAAATCTCTCAAGAGGTCTAGAAAATTATTGTCTAATTGCAAGTAACTAAGGAACCTTGATTTAATTCTTTCAGAAGTCTTAACAAAAGAATCTCACAGCTAAGCCATTGATTAGATATACTCCAGTAGATTATATCTTGCTTAAGAATCTTTTATTCATTTATTTATCTTTTTATTAGTTTGCTAGGGCTGTTATAACAATGTATCACAGACTGAGTGATGGCTAAAAACCTGAGATTAAGGTGTCAGCAAGATTGGTTTCTTCTGAGACCTCTCTCCTTGGCTTGTAGATAGGCTTCTTCTCCCTATGTCTTCACATGGTTTTTCCTCTGTACTGTCTGTGTCCAAATTTCTTCTTTTTATAAAGATACCAGTTATACTGGATTATTCCCTGTCCACCATAATGGCCTCATTTGAGCTTAATTAATGCTTATTACTGAGTCTATCATCAAATACAGTCACATTCTTAGGTACTAGGGGTTAGTACTTCAACATGTCAATTTGGAGGAAACAAAATTCAGCTCATAATTTTCAGACTGAATAAACTGAACAGAAGAAATGATTTTATTTTTAAACCAATCAAACCCTATCACTCTGTGTTTCCTTAAAATCCTACTTGCTAACTGGTCATTACTTACCTTAGTTTATCTATTTTTCATACTTTATCAGACATATTTAAAAACAACCAGCTTACCTCTCGGACATATTGTCTGGAGACTTTTATTGTCTAAATCCAAAAGTTCAGATGGTCCATTTTTATGAGAGGCAAGGGTTCTCCAATTGTTTCACCACTATGTATCAGCAATTGATATTTTACCTGCTTACTATGGCAGTCTCTTCAATATTTTGCCAGTCTCTGCCTGCTACCTTGTAGCAAAGCCAGTGTCACTCAGTTTAGGTTTTGTTACAATACCACTTGACTTCTAGGTACCCATTTTCATATCAGTTGTCTAAGGCTACATAACAAACTACCCCCAAAATTAATGACTTAAAAGAACCATCATTGATTTTCATTATGATTCCCTCAGTTTGGCAAATTGGGCTGGGCTCAGCTGGCTGGGTCTTCTCTTGAGTGAATTTGTTTGTGTTTTTAGTTTTGAGCCAGCTAAGAAATAGGTGGCTAGCTATGCTTCTGGTAATCATTAGTTGTCAGCTAGGGTGGCTCAGGCAATGGGGTTACATTTCTGTAATGATCTTTCAGAATTCTGCTGATAGAAATAGTGTTAGAGATCCTTAAAACAGCAAGAGGAAGATCAAACTCCAATGTCCTTCCACTTTTCTACAGTTTCTGATTGTGTCATGTTTGCTGTTGTACCAGTGGACCAAGTAAGTGTATTCCAACCTAGTCAGTGTGGGTATGACCAACTAAGAATGTGGATACAGGGGTATTAACAGTTTGAGGCACACCACTGCAACATCCTATCAAAATTCCACTCAACTGATGTACGTACTCTCTATTTCCCAGAGAAAATCAAAGTAACAAAAAAAGAGAGAGAGAGAGAGAGCATCTTTTTTTTTTTTTTTTTTTTGCGGTTCGCGGGCCTCTAACTGCTGTGACCTCTCCTGCTGCAGAGCACAGGCTCCGGACGCACAAGCTCAGTGGCCATGGCTCACGGGCCCAGCCACTCCACGGCATGTGGGATCCTCCCGGATCGGGGCACAAACCCATGTCCCCTGAATCGGCAGGCGGACTCTCAACCACTGCACCACAAGGGAAGCCCAAATGCACTGACAGCTGAAAGAGATGTCAAAGGACCACATTTCCAGGAGGTGTTAATTACATCAGAAACATAGTAATACCCACAGTTCATTAGAATGATTTGGGTATTTTTGATGGTAGCATGTGAAATATTATTCACTTACAGATTCAACACTAATTCGTTAAAATAAACTGTATATAAAAATTGCTGTCATTCTTTAAGTTATATGTATTGAGAAGGAAGACATAAAAGAGGAAGAAACTACTACTACTCCCCCCAAACAAATGATGTTACCTCATTCATCTTTTATACTAATGAGATCCTTGATTACAAAAATAAAAATGTCACAAAAATAAAAGAAGAATGAATTACCCTCAGTCCAAAGAATTATCTAGCTCATGTCTGTACTACAAATAACTTTGGAGACCTTCTAATTTCAATTAAAAGCAGTACAAAGGCTAAACAGGAAAATATCGTTTAACTCGATAAATAGATACAGGAATGAATAAAAATACTCAAGCCATTTAAGTAACGCTGAATATAAATAACTGCAGACATTTAGTCAATCATTATATAATGATGATCTTCTTACTCCTTTATAATTTTATGCCTATTTGGTTCCATCATTTTGATTTTTGTAACTGATGGAGTCTTGTAAAAGAGTGGTTAATTTATTAAATTGATTGAGTATTTGAACTCATTGATTGGTTCAGAAAATAGTCTATAAATACATAGTACACAAATGCTGCTGCTTTGGCTTTTCGTCTCAGAGACCTATGCATGTTTAATTGGTTGGAAGAAACATGTAGTACATCATCGATTTCTGGCAGTGAAGCTACTGTTTCTTTTTCTTTCCTTTTTTCTTTCCCTTTCCCTCCCCCTCCTGCTTCTGCTTTTACTTTACTTAAATCTACTTAGTTTGTCAGCCATTTTCTACTGCTATTTTTCTTTTCCAATTTTGTGATAGTTCTTTCTTATGGTTTTTTTTTTTTTTTTAAACCACAAACATAATGTGGGATTCATCAGATCCCAGAAAAGTAGTGAAAGCAGAAGTTGTCCTTACTTGTGATAAAATTTTAACAAACATCACACTATACTTTATGGAAGTAAATTCCTTATAGAAATTAGTGAAAGGGTTGAATATAAAATTTAAGTTAATCAAAATTAACAATATGTCCTGATAGAGAACCAAGGAGGCAAAAAGAAGCATCAGCAGGTAATGTGTGATTAAAATCTTTGTGAGGGAGATCCTTGACCCTCATTAGTGTTTAGAGATGAACAAGGGCTCAGCTGATATTCAAGTTATACTAAGTATATCAACCATATAATGCTGTTATTATTATGTTTGTTCTTATCTGAAATGATTAATTAATACCCTGACTTTTACTCCAAGACACACTAAAATTTGGGAACTGGGATTTGAATTTGTATGTTTCACATCTTTTCCTAATGTCCCAAAGAAATTTGTACTTGAGTGCATCAGTGAACTCACCAACAATATCAAAATTTATGCTTCAAATATACATATCCCCTTTGCATTTTATATCTTTTTGTTTATGATTTCTGGTACAAAGATAGAGTTTTAAGCAAAGAAAAATTGCTGAAAAAGTGCTCTTGACCATTACAAATGCTCCCTCATTATATGACATTACCTGCAATAATAGGACTATTATTTTATAGATCATTAAGTTCTTATCAGAATACTATAAGTAGGTTCTCTTTGATGTAATGTAATTAATTCAGTCCAAATGTATGTAGGAAAAAATTGCTAAGCTAGTAGAATTTAAAACAACACGTCATATGAGGGGATGGACATATGTCTGAAGCTTCTGCTGACAAAGCTTATTTATCTTTCTTACTAGGTGCAATGTTTTGACAGCTCCTTCCCTAGCATTTTTCTATCTAATCTCAGCAATGCAATTGAACATTATGTCAATAATATACACCGAGTTTGCCTTTACGAAGTGTAGATAAATTGAATAAAGTTATTGAATTTTGTGATTTGCTCAAGAACCATTGTATGCTTTCTCTAATTAAATAGATAAATAAACAAATACTAAAACTGTGTAGCTATTGAAGCAACAAAATCATGGAGGACGTCTCATTTCTTATTTCTGTTTCTATAGTATTTTTATTAAAAGTCCTATTGCTTAGTTGCCCATTTGAGAATTTTTTTTTTTTGAGAAAAAATTTAACCTTCTACATTAGAATATTTGACTTCTAATTTGAGGAAGAGAGAACATGTGTGTATTGGGGATTATTTGTTCATTTAAACAATGTTTATTTGTGTCTGTTATTTTCAGGTGCTGTGTAAGCCCCATAAGCTGAGCTTATGCAGACATTAGTAAAGGTTTCAAGATCTCTGCCACCCTGGTTCTTAAAGATAGGTGGGAATAAAAGCAGTGGAAATACAAGATTACACCAGAGATGGTTTCTATTCCACATATTATCAAATACTGGCAAGTATATTTTATAACTTGTTATGCTTACATAATTTATATGTAAATACAAGCTGTCCTGGATTAAAAAAAATAAAACTAAAAAATAAATAACATTTTCTAAATCAACTTTTTTTAAAAAAATATCTATTTATTTATTTTTGGCTATGTTGGGTCTTCATTTCTGTGTGAGGGCTTTCTCTAATTGCGGCAAGTGGGGGCCACTCTTCATCACGGTGCGCAGGCCTCTCACTGTCGCAGCCTCTCTTGTTGCAGAGCACAGGCTCCAGACGCACAGGCCCCAGACGCGCAGGCTCAGTAGTTGTGGCTCATGGGCCTAGTTGCTCTGCGGCATGTGGGATCTTCCCAGACCAGGGCTCGAACCTGTGTCCCCTGCATTGACAGGCAGATTCTCAACCACTGTGCCACTAGGGAAGCCCATCAACTTTTTAAGTTTTAATTAAATGTGATAAAATATGGACATGTGATTATTTGTATAACACATGCTTTTAAGACTTACAAGTGACTTATATGTGCTTTCCAATAACTTAAAATTCAATAGCCAGCATAGTTTTAAAAGCTTATCCAAAGAGCAAAACTAAAATCTTGTTGTATGAAAAACACTGCCTCATAAACACATAAAAAGAAATGAGCTAATTGCTTAAATTAACAATTTCATGCTATTGTGTTTTATTATTCAGTCTCTAGACAGTTTGATTATAGTCAGCAAGTTGCAATAAAATGCTCTAAGAAACAAATTAATATTCTCAGACAAAGCCTGTATATTTCTGAACATACTGAGTGACTTCTGGATTTGAGAGAAGAAAATATTTAAACCAACAAAATTGCATTTAACACTAGGGAGCTACTTTTTGACAAAACCTGTGATTGTAAAAGTAGTTACTGTTCTTTATGTCATCAAATGTTTCATTTTTTAATAACCTTTGATCTTTAAAGCTCAAAACACTAACTTGCCACATGGTTATATTCTTCAATATATCTTAAAAGTTTTTAATATATTGCAAAAATCTGAAAATTGTATTGTTGATATTTTAGCTAATGAATTAAGAAAGACACATTTTTTTCTGATATGTATTCAATCTAATAATATGTCATGCCAGTTAATGTCTAATATATAAATAAGTTATTTTCTTAGTAATAACAATGATACCCTTTTGGATTGCATTCCTATGGATTCAACTTATTCACTATGAATTGCTTTTAAAATTCACTAGGGTTTTATAAATGTGTTAAATAAAATTTTAAATTACTGATGAGTATAAAGATCAACATGTCACTTTACATTTTTATCTTTTAGGGAGTGTCTAATACTAAACTTAATTATTTTCAAGATATATCTAAAAGTTTAGATTTTAAGCTTAATAGAGAATTATTTATTTTTAGAAGCTGTGATTTATATAAAGAGATCCAAACCATATAATTATAAGTACTACTATATCTAGTTTTTTAATTATTAATTACCACCTGCCATGCATGATATAACTTTTTAAAGAATGTGCTGAATATTCATTAATTTTAATGTATTAGTCACTCAAAATACATGCTTTATTTATCTTTGTCTTATAAAAAAGAAACAATATGGAACCCTGGGCCCAACCAGTAGTGCAATCATAGTTTACACGGAAACTTGAACATATATCTTGGTTTGGTATCCAGGCTTCTCTCTGATGGTAACTGCTAAAAACTGAAAAGTAATCCTTCACTTTTCTGCCACTTTCTATGGATAGTCAAATCAAAATAGAGATAATATACCTGCATCACAGAGCAGAGATCATTCTATACTTTTTGTCTTAAAAATAGAGAATAAAAGTAAAATAGTGAGAATTAATAAAGCAAAGTTAAAATTAAAGCTTTATAAAAACCAATAAAATGGAAAACCTCTGGCAATACCATGCCAAAAAAAAAAAAAAGAATTCTCTCAACTGAGGAAGTCTTGCATATTTTGAGTAAAAGTACTGAAAAGATTGAATTTAGTGAATATTTACGTACTTAATGGTGAGTCATCCAGCTCTCTTCCCATACTTAGTTTCCATAGCTGTTAACAGCCAGTTCTATATATTCTATAGACAAAAAATTAGAAGAAAATACTCTTGGGAATCTATCAAGTTCAACAGAAAATACTGAAGAATAAGAAAAAGTACCTACATAAGTACCTACATAATACTTTAAATTTTTTCTCTTGTCTAGGAGGCCTAAAATATTTACTATATGGCTCTTTAAGAAAACATTTGCCAACTTCTCATCTAGAGAAATCAAGAAAATAAATTTTCTACAGAGGTCAGGTGTGGATGATACCAGAGTAATCTACCTATCAAAATTGGAAATTTTGTCAGCTGGGGAACATGTCCCCCATTATAGGGATGGACAACAGTTGTGACAGTAACAAACAAACCCACAAATTGAGAAATATTCAGGAAATTCACTGTAATTTCAAAACTAAATTTCAAAACTAAATGCATACTAGTAGTTGAACTTAATGTATCCAAAATACTGAAAAACTGGGAGGTTGGTGATTACTTTCTTGGAATGGAAAGCACAGCATATAATAGTTCGGCATAACCCAATTCCACAAAATCCCCATAAAGTTGGTCAATGTCTACATTAATTTGTTCCATGGTTTCACTAGAAATTTGCTGTGAACCAAAAAATTCAAAGGGGTCCTTAAAAACTTCTTTTTGAGCATGTTTTAGCATCAAAAACATCCAAAGGGTATTTTTCTTCTTATTACTTATTTATTTTATACATATTCATGTATATATGTCAATCCCAATCTCCCAATTCATCCCACCACCACCACCCTGCCCCCTGCTTTCCCCCCTTGGTGTCCATACATTTGTTCTCTACATCTGTGTCTCTATTTCTGCCTTGCAAACGGGTTCATCTGTACCATTTTTCTAGATTCCACATATATGCATTAATATACCATATTTGTTTTTCTCTTTCTGACTTACTCCACTCTGTATGACAGTCTCTGGGTCCATCCACATCTCTACAAATGACCCAATAGACAGACGAATGGATAAAGAAGATGTAGCACATATATACAATGGAATATTACTCAGCCATAAAAAGGAACAAAATTGGGTCATTTCCAAAGGGTAATATTGTATATTGGTTTATTTCACATGAGAAAATATCTTAAGCAAGTACTAATTTATTGAAGGTAATAAAAGGTTCATAGAGCTAATGGATTATTTTCAGTTAAATTTAAAAATTCATAGCATAAATAATATGGGCAAATAGAATTACAAACAGCAACTAACCACACTGGTATTTTAGCAGATGGCATTTGTGCTTGTGATAAACTCTAAAAATGGAAATAAATGTTTGCACAGACAGAAAGTGCCAGAAGATACTACTTTTGATAGGATAGTCTCATAGATCAGAGTCTCAGAAGCAGATGCTTAAAACAGATTTTAGGGTATGAAATGTTCATCATGGTTCAACACCTGTGAAAGGGAAAAATTGGAAGCAGCATTGGGCAACAGGAGAAGTTTACCTGCAAGGAAAGCCAGCATTTTCTTGTTTAACTCTGTATCATGGTTTCAAAGAAAATTTAATAGAAAATAGAAAATTCACAATGGTTTCTTGAAATATTTTTCTGAGTATGTCTTTAAGCTCAAGGAGAGATACACCTCTATACTAAAAAACATAACATCTTGGTATAAGAAAACTATTTTGAATATTTACTATATAATTAATATGATTTAAGATCCCATAAGTTAGTTAAAGGAATCTTTCTGGAAGAAAAATTTTTTTAGAGAGTAAATAGAATAAGTATTGATAAATGGAATATTGCCTGCCATGTGAGTAAACAAAGGATGTCACAGTCATCAGCGATTGGACAGCCACCACCAGTGACGGAACTCAGGAAGGAGAAGAATACCTGCCACCTAGCAGCCATCAGACTGCAGCCATTCCCTAGGGTGAGCCCTGAGGAAACTCAGGATGTGAAATCACAGGATACTGGCCCCAGGTGGCTGAGGTGCATATCAAAGGAATGATTTCACTGAGCACAGACTCTCGCATCTTTCCATACATAGAAAAGTGCTAAATTCCTTAACTTGAGATATCTGGATTTCCTTAATTAACAATAATATTTTGATGCTTGGGCTACCTGCCCTTTGTTGCAAAACTTCTATATAACCTGGCTCCACCCCTCACCTACTCGAAGCAGATCTCTCAGGGTTACTTGAGATGTTGTCTCCCGGGCTTGAAGTCCTAAAAATTTCCCCCAAACAAAACATAACTCTCAACCTTTAGGTTGTGCATGTTTTTTAAGTCAACAGTGCTACGCATAAATAGAAATTTGGACACCTAAACGAAACACACTGTTATTTCTGATTATAATATTTTACTTTTCCAAAATCAAAGAAAAATGAGTCTGCCTATTTTACTGAAATGCCTAACAATTATTACTCATATATTGTCCTAAACATATTTTTTGTAACTTTCATGAAATTATAGTATAATAAACCTGACACCATTCAGTTCAGTTGTGTAAAGTTGACATAAGAATCATGTATTAATATTTTGCCTCAAAAATATTAAATACTGTACATGCAGTTAAGAAGGTTTCATTCAATACATAGAATTGAGGGTAAAATCAGTCTATCTGTAATGCTGTATTTAATTTTTAGATGGATTACCATTCCAACACTTTATGTAACCATAAGAACAGTTTGCTTAAGTACTTCAGCATTTCATTTTGCAATATTAATATACTTACTTTGCAATTATAAATTTGATGTATTCAACTGAATAAGGGACTGAATAAAGGACACTTTCTTATTTTAAGATCTTATGCTGTTCTTTTTTCTTTTTTTTTCATAAATATATATGCATATTATTTTGAGTCAAATGCTTCAATAAGTTTGTTATAAAGACAACAGCTTCCTTTCCTCACTTCATCCATGTCTCCCTTCCCAGAGAGAAGGACTTTCAGCTTATTCACCAATATTATCAACTTTTGTAAAGCTGTTTTCCATCAAATAATCTATCAGTTTTTTTTTTTTTTCTGCTGTGCCACACTGCATACAGGATCTTAGTTCCCCCATCAGGGATTGAACCCATGCCCCCTGCAGTGGAAGCATGGAGTCTTAACCACCGGACCACCAGGGAAGTCCCTCTATCAATTTCAAGTACAAGAACAAGCAATTTTATCAGCTCTAATCTGGGAAGGTGGCTAGCTGGGTTTTATTAATTACTCTCATTTTGGTAACTCCACTCATTTTGGTAACTTCCCTCCAGGAGAGAATGTTCTGTCCCCTTTTTCCTTTTTCCCATGCCTCCTTAATTTGGTACTTCCAGTTTAGCATCTCGAGAAAGACTACATGAGTAGTAATAATTTTTAGGTTGTGTTCTTTTAACATCTCATTTTGATTGACTGCTTAGGTATTGAATTTTAACCCAAATGTTGTTTCCTTTTATTTATTTATTTTTCCTCTTAATTTCAAAGGCATTCCTTCATGTTTTCTGGCTTCCACAATTTCCCATCAAAGTCTGAAGTCATTTTGTTTTATTATCCTTTGTATGTGTTTCTCACTCTTTTTTTTTCTCTTTACCTTCCTTTCTCTTTTTCTTACTCTTTCTTTCTCTCTCCTTCTCTTCTGCACTTCTCCCCACTGCCCCCCATATAAGGCCATTGTTTTATGTGTTGTGAAATATCATGATAGCTTTCTACATATTGATCTCTTTTCATCCATTTTCCTTAGCAGTTAGTGGATTCTTTTCAATTTAGAAACTCACTACATTTTCGGTATAAAAATGTAAGTTCCAAAGCACTTTGCACTCAACTATGACAGGTTACACCTCCCTAGGCTTCACTGTTTTCATTTTTTTAAGGAGTGTTCTTAATTTTATAAAGAAAATTGCATAAAATACTAATTACAAATCTACGTTTTTGGGCACATAATGTATAAAAATATGATTTGTGGTTAAAAATAGCATAAAGGAATGGTGGAACATAGCTCTATAGAGGCAAATTTTAAATATTATTGAAATTACATTGCTATTAATCTAAACTAGATTGTTATAAACTATAATGTTCATGGAAATAACATATCCCTATAGGTTTAGAAAGTCTTCAAAGGGTACAGCATTCTATTAAAAAGATATTAATCTTTTTTTGCTTACTTCAAAACTGTAGTGACCAGATTAATACATGTCCTGATATGTTCTATGAGACATCACAGGTCCTAAGAACCTGTGAGAATGTTTCCTTATAATGCAGAAAGGACTTAGCAGATGTGATTAAGGTTAAGAACCTTAATGGGGAGATGATCCTGGATTATCTAGGTTGGCCTAAGCTAATCATTTGAGTTCCTAAAACTGTGAACTTTTTGTGCATGAGAAAGATAAATTAGAAGAAAAGGAAGGAGAGATTTAAAGTGTAAGAGAAACCGGCCCCACAGTTGCTGGCTTTCATGATGGGGGACAGAAGAAGGAAGACAAGAACCAGGGCGTGTAGGTGGTCTCTAGAAGCTAGAAGCTTTTCTCATCTGACAACCAGCAGGGACACTGGGATTTCAGTTCTACAACCACAAGGAACTGAATTCTGTCAATGACTTGAAAGGGCAAGAAAACAGTTCTCATTCTAGAGCCTCCAGAAAGGAACACAGTCCTACAGACACCCTGATTTTAGCCCTGAGATGATACCTGTATCAGACTTCTGACCTACAGAAATGTGAAATAATAAATTAGTGCTATTTGAAGCCACTAAGTTTGTGGTAATTTGCTAAAGCAATAGGAAATGCACAGATATGATTAAATTTTCCTTATAAATACATGTAAATATATGAATGAATTAACTAATATAAACAGTGGGAGGAAGATGGTAGTATCATTGCATTTGTCCTGAATAAGTGACATTTAGACTCATAATTTAAATGTGGATTACCTTTTCAATAGGTGAAGAAGGGTTGTAGAGAATGCACTCCAGTAACAGTTGGAGGGCCCTTAGGTAAGTAGGTGAACAATATACTTTCTAAGAACTAGAAAGAAACCACTATGGCTAAACTAATTGATTATAGTCAATGAATGATGGACTAAATACTTAATCATATGTCCTCAAGTTCTAAAATTTTCTATACCTGCTATTATCACTTACTTTATGTATTTTCATCACTATCAATTTCCATGAAAATCAAAGCAGAAAGAGAAAGAGAATGGGATAGAGAATATATTATTTTTCTATTTAATTGTGTTACCTTTTAATAACTTAATTACCAGTAGAATTACAGGATGTAAGTTTTGAGCAGAAACTGAGAAATCATCTAGAACAGTTCCTCTTCAAGCAGATGAGAAAACAGACTCAGAGAAAACAAAAATCAACTTGCCAAAGATTACATCATTAATATTCAGACTTATAAGAAACTGCTTTTCTGATTTCAATTTCAGTGTTTTTTTATATATATATATTTTAGCTAGCTGTCTATCTGCTGCATCTTCTTTTACTTCCTGTTAGTCCATATTTAGCTTTTTTACACACTTCTCCAGGTTATGGTCTTTTTTACTATTAAAAATTAAGCAAAAACTATTTAACTTAGTCTCTGTAATACTGTTTCTTTGATCTCTTCGGATAACTTGTTCAATAAACATACACGTTCAGTCTACCTCACCTATTAAGTGAATCATTTGGGGCTGCAATTATAGAACAGAAACAAAATGCTGCTCTAAATGGTGACTTGGATAAAAATAACTAATTTTTGTGATTACACTGAAATTTTTTCAAAGAGTTCTCTTCCTCAGACCAAGGCTTCCCACTGCTAAAAAGTAAATTACTTTGGAGTCATTTTGGGGATCTGAAGTCTTCTCTCAGATTCACTAGGACACACAGAATTCTCCAGTACATGACCCCAGGGAGAGCTTCACTTCTGAACAGATGCTAATGTTTCATGCAATTTAACGGTGGATATGGTAATTAAACAATTTTATTTAACTTCAGTCTAGAAGGGAGACACAACCTGCATGACTTGATAATGTTCAAATTGAAACTGCCTTAGGGGGATGGAAATTGCCACCATCTAAAGTTGTTTAAAATTTACAAAGTACTTAAAATGTCTTTTTGTGAATAAAAAATGTTCTTTACTTTTGTCTGCATTTGAAGTTTTAATCATTCCAACCGTATTGTAATTGGTGTGGCAAAGACAAGATATATTGTTTTGTTGGCCTTCTGTCTGTATATATCACTTAAAAAATTCATAGTAGCAATATCTGATAAGGAGAATGTACATTTTTAAATAAGATAGCTTATCTGGGGAACTACGAAGTATCACATGAAGTGACCTTTTCTATGCAATTCTTTATAAACTGGTTCAAAGAAAAATATATCGTGAGGAACTTATGGTTTTGAGTGACTGATGTTCACATTTCTTGGAACCGAAAACAAAGAATGTAGAATATCCTACATAGTTGCATTCTTTTACAGCATTGGCTAAATTAAAGCATCTAGAAAACACTGGTGCAGTCTACCATAATTGTAAATTATCAAGATATCATGACTGCAGGCCAACTGTAAGAAGATCAGACCAGACTGACTTTAAAAAGAACGTTCTATTTTCCTTATTTGACACCAAATACTTAATAAACTAGTCATATTAATAACCAATTCTCCATTGGCATATCATTATGTTCTGTCAAATATCCAAATTTCTATTGTGTCTGTTAATTGTGGTCATGTCTAAAATTTTCTCTGTCATATGAATCAGAGGATCCTGAGAGTGTCTGGACATTAGGCTTTGATTGTGTTTTTTTTTGTTTGTTTTTTTTTTTGTTTTGCGGTACGCGGGCCTCTCACTGTTGTGGCCTCTCCCGTTGCGGGGCACATGCTCCGGACGCGCAGGCTCGGCGGCCATGGCTCACGGGCCCAGCCGCTCCGCGGCATGTGGGATCTTCCCGGACCGGGACATGAACCCGTATCCCCTTCATCAGCAGGTGGACTCTCAACCACTGTGCCACCAGGGAAGCCCTGATTGCGTTTTAATGAGAACTGGGAACAAACTGCCATTTTAATATAGCAACTGGCAGAAAAGCAGATTGCTCTAATAGGCAATCATGAGTTGTTTACAGAGGGATTATTTACCTGAGTGGCCGGGGTTAGGGCAAACCATGGGAGATGTTACTATGCATCGGAAAGAAGGGTCAGGGACAAAATATTATTTAAACCAGAGAAAGAAGTGGAGCTGGAGCTTTGGAAAGGGTGACAAGAGCTTTAGACTTCTGCAGAGAAATGAAGCCTCTGGCCACCTTCACCCTATACTTCCTATCTTCTGCCAGTGCCTCCCATTAGCCAAACTCAATAGGTTCAGAGTCATGAATCTTGTTGATTTAGTCCATAAATTCAGCCTCTTGGAATATGCATCAGGATGGAGAAGAGTAGAGACTGGATCTTGTCAGGCAAATTAAAATATTCTCCGTGAGAGGAATACTATTTTACCACTCTTAGTGTTTCCTTTTACTTTCCTTCTCTTATTTGTCCCTTGTATGGTGGAAAGAAATATATGATTTGGAAATTTGGAAACAATAGCTGATGCTTTTTACTTTGGGAAACAGCTTGCCCTAGGAGAATATGTGTTCTCTGTGTGCTATGCTGGTCTCTAAACCTCACTGACCTACATCAGTACCATCTCTGACAGCTTGGCTTTAGTCTCCCTAGTTTTGCCTTAGGGGGTCCATTTTGTTTCTATGCTAATCTATCCTCTTACCTGGGTCTACCCATAATAAAGGTAATATTTTGGCCTTGATATTTACTCCTTATTTTGTATCTCAGCTTGTTCAGGATCTAGGGAGAGAGCAGAACTGTTCTGTATTGAGGGGGACCCCTAAAAATCCTTAGTGCTCAGAAGTTACTCTCTATTGGTAATTCACTGCCATATTTCTTAGCTTTCTCAATAGAAGATATAATCTATTTTCTACTTTGTTAGGAGGAATAGAAAATGTTTTGCTATATACTTGGAATGGAGTAGTGACAGGGATATGCAATCAGCATTCTTCCCTCACAGGCAGAAAGGATCCATCCTGCAACATCAACTCTTGAGATGATTACTGTGCTCCATACGGGGTGGTTATTTTGCAACCATCATCAATAGAGAGAGTAGTCCGGTGGCCTGAGGAAACCAAGGGACAGAAAATAATGTGGGCCAATTCCTAAAATATTTAAAACAATTTTTGAAAGCATGTTCAGAATTACCTGGAAAATGCTATGGAGCCAGGTGATTTTTACTAATAAAATGAATGAAAGTTTGTGTATTCCTAATTTGCCTCATACAACAATTTCTCTACTGAGTTAGAACCACTATCATCAAGCCCAGTTTTTTTTTCTTGCCTATCATAGAGCAAATAAATGTAAAAAGTCATATTTATTTGTCTTAGTTCATCTTTAATATTGGGTATAGTCCTACTTTTTTGTCATTTATTGAGGTTTAAATTATATATAATACAGTGCACCCATTTTAAGTGTATAGGTCAATGAATTTTGTCAAATGCATACACCCATATATAACTACCACTTTGATCAGAATATAGAATTTTTCCATTATCCCCAATATACCCTCATTCCTATTTCCAGTCAATATTTCTGCACTCTGGAGCCTGGCAACCAGTGAGCTTCTTTTTGATTGGTTTTGCCTGTTTTGTAATTTCATGTAAATGACATAAAATTGTATGAAATTTTTGTCATCAGCAAAATGTTTTTGATGTTCATTCATACTGAGTACATCAGTAGTTTATGTCATATTATTGCTGAGAAGTATTTCCTTTATAGAAATTCACTACAATTTATCTATTCTAACACTGATGGGCATTATGTTATTTCCAGTTTTTGATTATTATGAATCAAGTTTTTATGAACTTTCATGTACACATTGTTTTGTGGACATATATCTTCATTTCTCTTTGGTAAATGCCTAGGAGTGGAATTGCAGTATCATGAAATTAGGGTAGGTTTAACTTTCTAGAAACTGATAAGCAGTTTGCCAAAGTGGTTGCCCCATTTTACAGCCCTACCAGCAGCAGTGTGCCATTTTTCTGGTGTTTTCAAAAACAGATAGTTGATATTGCCAACTGTAATAACTACAGCCATTTAAAATGGGTGGTTAGTGATATCCCATCGACTCCCTTATTTTAGTAACATTTAGGAAACTGCTCTTATATATTTATGCAAAAAAATTTCTAAATTAATTTTTATTTGCTACCAATCAATTGATGCTACCTTGATCATTTATGCAAATGTATTACTGTGTGAGTGAATTAATGTTTCATTTTAATTATGGTAATTTTCAAAATTAAGTCTATCTTCTTATATTTCTTGACGATAATCTTTATTCCTGTTAAATTAGAGTTATCACTTATGTAGCACTTACTATATCTCAGACATTTTTCTAAGTGAACACATATTAACTCAATTATCAAAACAAACTGAGTCATAGCAAAGTTAAGAAAGTTGGCTAAATTTTTTCATCCAAAAGTGTTGGTGCCTTTAAGCCCAAGTTCTTCTCTGGAGATTTAAACAGATTTTGCTTTAATTACCTTTTCACCTCTGGGTTCCCATGACATCAGAGCATCATCCATGGTTAGCAAGAATAGATAGTTTAAGTGAACGTTGTCACATCTTAGACATTGGAAGCTCATGGGAGACAGTAGAGCATACAAGCCACTTAATCCATTTCTACAGTGGCTTCTGACATTAAGCTTGGATAAGGGAACTTGCTCTGATGTGAAATTGTCCATTACCAAATTTAGCTCTGTGGGTCTACCAAGAACAATATGGGCTGTAATTGACCAAACCTCTACAGTTAGGAGAGCTGCTCTACATCATCAATCTCAGTGTTCATGGTAGTATTTTCCCATTATCCCAAACCTATGACAAATCCCTCCCCCTCAGGTTTATCTCCTCATTTCTGCTCCTGACTTCAGACATAAACACATGACCAGGAAAACAAGACCATAGTCCTCTTGGCAGCAATGGCCTAATCTGTAAATGAGAAATTAAAGTGATAAAAAAATTTAGCTGACAACTGCTAGCCACTTCCTAAAACTTCCATGCACTCTGCTAAAGGCTTTATGCTTCTTATTTGATCTTCCAAAAGCCACTGCCATGGAGAAGAAACTGTAGTTCTAAGAGGGCGAATTAATCATGAAGATCACACAGATGACAAGCAGCAGAGCTCAGGTTAGAATCCAAGTCTCTCTGACTTCAAAGCTTACCATCCTCAGACTCTGCTCTCAGGGTAAAAGGAGATCCTCGCTTTATGCTTCAACTGGGCTTATCCATAAATATAGATAATGATACATTTGATTATCAACTTTCTTGATATATGATAACAGTAGAACGATGTGTATAGCATCTTAGAATTTGTGTAAAAATGCATTTGTTTCACTGTTTATGTGTGCATATATATATCTATGCCATAGATAAACACATACATCCATCTATCTATCTAGTTGTATATCTCTACTTTGAATGCTCCATAACCCTTCGGAACCAAAAATGCAATTTTTCAGAAGTCCCTCTCTCAAAATTCACCCTCATCATTATACACCTCTACTCCCTGTAGTTCTGGAGGACCTGTAAATCACGCTGCTTCCTCCCCTTCTTGTCATAGAGGACAGCAAGTATCCCAGTCATGCTGATAACAATCACATTGATTGGCCAATCACAGTTCTTCCCCTGAGTTTTATATACAGAGACAATATGCAGGAAATTCTCATGTCTCTCTGGGGACCACAACAAAACAAAAGAAAAAAATGGAGGTGATGTAAACCTGGAACATTCTGTGATCATGATTCCTGAATCCCCCTTCCCTCTGGTTCAGAAGAAAACCAATTTTCAGTACATGAGAATAAAATTGACATAGGTAGAAAAAAACTCAGTTTCTTTGTACTGGGATATATAACTTTCTTAGGACTGCTGTAACAACATACCACAAAGTGGGAGCTTAAAACAAGATAAATTTATTTCCTCACAGTTCTGCAAGCTAGAAGTCTGAAATCAAGGTGTTTTCAAGGCTATGCTTTCTATGAAACCTATAGGGGAATCCTTCCTTTCCTCTTCCTAGCTTCTAGCTTTCTAGCAATTTCTGGCATTCCCTCCCTTGCAGCTGCATGACTCCAATCTCTGCCTTTATCACACGGTACTCTCAGTGTTCACGTCTTCACATGGCCGTCTTGTTATAAAGATACCGGAAAAATTGGAATAGGGACTCATCCTACTTCAGCATGACCTTTTCTTAACTTATTACATCTGAAATAACCGTATTTCCAAATAAGGTCACCTTCTGAGGTACTATGGGTTAGGACTTCAATATATCCATTTTCTTTAGGGGGTGGGGACAATGTTCAATCCATAACAGAGGGCAAGGAGAGCAAGAGGCAGAGATAAAGGTCTCTAGGTCCAGTTGTCCCTGTTGACAATTATAATCCTGAACATTCCAGATACAAGAGCTGATAAATTATATTGTTTAGCTAGTTTATTACAAATAAAATAATTCTAATACACCTCCTTTATTTCTCTAATTACAGACATTCCTATTGCTTGTAACAAATGAACACTGGCTTTCTGAAAAGACAATCATATTTTGCCAAATGTGAGATCTGTGGTTTAATGACCAACCCTCCCTTTTAGAGTGGAATGTCTAATTAGTACATGTGACCTTTATCAGTAAAACTAGGATCCATGCTTCCTCAAGGTTCTGTTAGCCTTGGGAATAGACAGAGTGCCAGGAGGCTTAAGTCTTTACTACTTTAACTATACCTGCAAACAGTCTTCTGCATTAATTTGGGGAAGTTTACTTTTGCCTGTTTCAGGGCTTCTCACTGTATATTCCAAAGCCCTTTTGCATCAAATAATCTGAGATCATTTATTAATCATGCCCTATATCCAACCTGTAGAATAAGAATCTCTGGGAAAATTTATGGGATCCATTTATATGAGATTTAGTGTAACTACATACAAGAAACAGCATGGGTGAATCTCAAAGCATTTTCTATCCTAAGTGAAAAGAGCCTCAACTTTTAAGGTGACGTACTCTATGATTCCATTTATATGACATTCAGGAAAAGGCAAAATTATAGAGACATAAAACAGATCAATGATTGCCAGGGAGGAGGGGGTGACTACAAAGGAGCATGAGGGTTTGGTGGGTGGGGATTTGGAGGAAGCAGGGGTGGTTGGACCTGTTCTACATCTTGATTGAGCTGGTGGTTACATGGCTTGTTTGCATTTGTGAAAACTCATCGAACTATGAACACAAAAAGACAATTTCACAGCATGTAAAATACACCTCAACTTAAAAATGAATTAATTACTTGAATATTTCTATTTTTTCTTATAACTTCTGAAACTGACATTGCTCCTATGTTCTATGACTCATAATTTACTGTATTTTAAGTTGTATCTGTTAACTTTAGAAAATGCCTTTATTTTCATGTTTAATGATTTGTTTTATGTTATGCTTTCACCTTATCTGATAACAAAATTATGATTCATGTTCTAGTTTTGCTTAGACTTGCCTTATATCACTTTGTCCATGACTTCATATATAATTTCACAGAATTATTTCCTTTTATGTATATTTCTTGTATTCATCATTGAGTTAGGAATATTAACATACTTGATGTGCAATTCTTACTCTTTTCATAGGTAGCGTTAATATGTTTCTTACACTGTTGCAAGATGAAGAATGTAGAATCATATTTCTTCTTTGTGGCATATTTAACCCAGAGAAGTGAGAAAATAATGAATATAACACTTTGGGGATTTCTTCACTACTAAAATATCCTGAAAGTTTTTTCTAGCACTTAAAAATATAGTCAAAACTCTTCTAGGCTGCTGAAATTGCCTATGCCCCTTTGACTGTCTTCCTAAATGCATTTGACCGTGTTGATGATCTGTGAGAGATGTGGTTGTAGCTGCAGCCTCACAGAGATTTCTGAAAATAATAATCTGATATAAGGAGAGGCTCATACTTGGTTATGTAGTCCCCAAACATGCATTTCATTTTGTGCATGTTAAAGGAGCCATATGCTTCACTGAATATAATGATGAATTATAAACCACCTAGGAAAAGAAGCACCACTAAGGAAGCAGGAATAAAAGGGAGGAAGGAAAGCGAAGTTAATAGAAACCAATGTGCTAGGTTGAAATAAATTGAACCAGCTGTGCATTCATATTTAATATAGTTTATATTTAATTTTTCATGGAAGTATATTTAAGGAGTTCATTGTTATTTATTTGTGTGTTCTGTTTTTGACTTGGTTTTTAGAAGAGCATGAATGCTTTATGCCATTAATCTAATTATTCTAATTAATCTTATATTGTGTTTTTCTGGAATTTATATTATATATGTCATATTACCTAAAAGCTATTGGTTTTAAAATGTGTGGTACGTAATTATTTTCATTACATTGTGGAATTTTCTCTGATGTCAGGTTACTAAGAAACTAAGACCTGAAAGATTGTGACTTTTTGAGATTGCTATAATGAATTAGCTATTCTCTTACAGTTATAGTTCTGATATGGTAATCTTGCCAATTCACTGTGCATATATATTGTTTTACAAATATTTAATAAGTAAGGTTTACAAGACATTTGCATGGATTTCAGATCTAATCATTTAATAGTGGTAACATTCCCAAAGTCCAAGGACCAGAGCAAGAAGAAATTAAGGATCAGAGTAAATAAAATCTTCTGTCATAAAAAAGATGGGGCTTCCCTGGTGGCACAGTGGTTGAGAGTCCGCCTGCCGATGCAGGGGACACAGGTTCGTACCCCGGTCCGGGAGCGGCTGGGCCCGTGAGCCATGGCCGCTGAGCCTGTGCGCCCAGAGCCTGTGCTCCGCAATGGGAGAGGCCACAACAGTGAAAGACCCGCGTACCGAAAAAAAAAAAAAAAAAAAGATGTATGGGCTTATTCCATTGTATTTTACTATTTATGCCTTCTCTTCAGTACCTAGAGTAAACTACAGTTCATAATATCTCTTACAAATACTGTCTAGAATATATTCTGTAATTAAAATAAACTGACAATAGAAAAAGTTCCATTTGAAAAAATCACTCTACTCTTCTTATAAATACCTTGTATCACACAATTAAATTGATAAATCATAGTTGAATCTAAGTCTAACCAACTGTCTAAATTTTCTAAATGTTTCTATTCCAATTATATCAAATATTTGTCATCTTTGAAGACAATGTTACAAAAGGCAGGGGACATTACTCGCAAAACATGTTATTTCTAAAATATTAAGATTTAGGAAGAAAACAAAAAGACAAATTGAAGGTGTTTGGTAGATCTGTATAGTCAACACAGATGGAAACATCGGGAGTGCTGACACTGTATCTTATGTATATTTTTGGAACTGTTCCTACTGTAGTATCTGACAATTGTTGCTAAATTTAGTCAGTGTAGAACTTCCTGGATATTGGCTGAAGGTTACATGTATAAGGGAAATGGCATAACACTAAAACTCACAAACAGAATATCCAGAGTCATATAAAATATTTTAAACCATAGGGAGCTATTCAGAAAAACAAAAACAAAAAGAAACAACAACAACCAAAAAAAAAACAGGGAGATATTCAAAAGGCAGAGAAGCTAGTTTTGTTTTGTTTTGTTTTTTTAAATTTGGGTTGACATAATGAGAGGATAAGCTAAGTTACTGGGGATGTTTCATGGGAAGATATCTTAATATGAATAATATCTACAGAAACTTTCAGAGAAAGTTCCTGCCCCTTGAATTAGGTTTGAGGTGGCATGTAGCTTACTCCCATGATGTCAGTGAACAATGGAAATTTTCACAAAATTCTAATACATTTTCATGATCTCGAGTGACACAGCCCAGTCTCTGACCTCATCACTACTCTAAGACCCTAGGAGCATTTTGCCACCGGTAAGAGAGTCCTGGAAATCATTAACAACAGACACAGCAGCCATGTGAGCATACTCGCAGACATATTCTTATAAGAAGCACAGTTGATCAAGGGCCCTGGTTTATCCCTTGGGGATCCATTGCTATGTCAGTGCTAAGGTCACAACTTCCATAATGGAGTGTAGTGGAGATCCCAAAGCAGACCCATTCTAAGAGACTAAAGACTACTTTGTAAGCAGAATTTGGCTGGAGGAATTCCTAACTTTGAAGAATCTTTCTTAGAAAGAAAGGTAGTCTACAACTCTTGCTTTTGTTTTTTTTTGCTTCTCTCCCTTTAATGGGGTCAGAAGTTCATCATGCAATCTGAAGACCCTGTCCCTAGTCTCCTTCACTCATGTATTTCTCCCAATAAATTTCTTGAACATTTAATCCCTTCCTGGTATCTGCTTCTCTGAGGATCTAGACTATTAGACCAAGATAACGGTTTTTGTTTGTAATGAATTTATTTTCCCTTACAAACCTATCTTGAGGTTTTATAACATGAAAGAAAAGAAACTCTTTATATCAGGAATACTAGTTCTAATTTTACCTGAAATTACTATCTTAAAATACATTCATATAAACACACACACTGACACACACGTTTTACTGGTAAATCAAGTGAGGACTACTGATGGAATATTTCACTGTAGATAAGTAATATGAATTGGATCTTTTTAGTTAAAATGACAGAGACCTCAGAGATCATGTAGACCAACTTTCTCATTTCTCATGTGACAAAACGGAGAGCCAGAGAACTCGAGAGGTTTACCAGGGTCAAACAGCTTGGTATTTGCAAAGACAGAAAATACATATTGAGCATCTACAATGTATAAGACACTTTAATAGGTACTCATATGAACTTTATAACATTTAAACCTAAAAGCATCCCAATAAGGAAGACATTCATATCATTGCACCTACTTAATTATCCGGAACATATTTCTCAAAATGATTTAAGTATCTTGCTTTGGGTTCCACGTTAGGAAATGCCAGATTCTGGTTAATTCACATTTCAAAAGGTAAGATTTGAATGAGCCTAAGAGCCTCATTTGACATTATTTTAAATATCCACTAAAACATCCTCATAACAAATGCACAGCCATTTTCCAGTGAAATAAATGCCTTTTCACTGGTTATATCATTTTTTATTTAAATATATGGGGAGATACATAAGGTTTGCCCATCAAATAAATATGGCCTCTTCTTTGCAGAACTTGACCATGATAGTCTATGTATTAACAACATGTTTATTAAGCAGCAAACTATTTTGTTATGTTTAAATAGAATGAATATAAAATAATTAGCTATTTATCTTTTATTCTTAGAAATTCTTTAAATGCACAGACAATATACTGACTATTTAGATACTGATAATCTTGTATAAGTGAAGGTCATATAATGTTTATAAAATTTCCATTTTGGAAAAAGTGTTAATATGGCCCTCAGCATTAATAGAACTTACTGAGATAAATCCTGGTTTAAAATGGTATAGACAAACATGCCCTTACTTAGCTGTCACAACATGCTGTGAATTTAACAGCTTGTCATTTTTTTTTTTGACTACTGTACTTTTTAATCAAATCATTTTATTAATCTTACTATAATAATAATAATATAATCTTACTATATATAGTCTTACTATATATGGTGTTACACAGATGTGAGATAGCAGCTGTGACCAAAAAGAGCCTTAATGACTATGAGTTAATGACTTAATGACTATATGAGTTCTGAGTCCACAGTTTAGCCTTTCTTGAATCCTATAGTCTAATGTATTAGCTGATCTGTCTTTAAACCATGGACAGAAACATCCAAAATCTTTCAAGCGTGGATATCCCTGAAATCCATAGAAGAGCTATTTATTCACACTATCGATCCTCAATATTTAGGCCTGTATGTCATTTGGCAAATGTTATACAAATAGAAGTGTTTCCAAGGACTCTTCATTGGATCTGCAAAGCAACTGACATGTCATTTGGCAAATGTTATACAAATAGAAGAGTTTCCAAGGACTCTTCAATGGATCTGCAAAGCAACTGACATAATATGTTGTTATAGGTAAAAACTACATGGAACTCTGTGCAGTAGAAAATCCCCTTACAGCTTTTGTTTAATGGAGAGAGAGTTGCAAGAAAGCTTATGTGTGTGAGTTTATGTGTTTTGGGCAAAGTTCACAGAATCAACTTAGAATGTGGCTTGCCATTGTGTGAGGTCCCTGAAATGGTGGTAAGTACCATTCCAACAATCTCACTGTGCCTTACTCCTGCCCAATTCTGTCTTCTTATGGTCCATCAATGTTCAGGAGAAACATACTATTTTATCTTTGTACCATACTTTAGAACCACTATATATAAATGGCTGTTTGTTTTTTATCTTCTAGCTATTCTCACAGGCATAGATAAATCATTTTAAGACAACAGCAGAAAGTAAAATAACAAAATGAACAAAAAAGACACTTTGCTAAGTCCTTTATGGATACTGTCATATTATCCTTTATGACAAATATTATATATAAGGTAGTTACATTAGCCCCGTTTCACAGGCTCAGAAATTGAGACTGACTAGTCTCAGATATTTTCACTATAGATATATCTTAGTGAGTAGTGAGCCAAGAGATTATGGGATTCAAGAAAACATAACACAGGTGACATATAATTTTCATCATCCTTACTTTTATGTGAAATTAATGACAACATCAACAAAAACATATTGTGATAACCCTAAGAAACAGGTCTAGAATTTCAAAATCTTCCTTATGCAAGTTAGTCTATATTTCCCCTCTCCTAAATATTTCAAGACCTTCTCACTCGTTGGATATAAATACTTCAGTATTCACACCATGGAGTCGATTCTTCTTACATCCCTGTTAAAATCTCCTCTATTCATAAAGCCAACTATTTCTAGAAAATGCTATAAAAGTGCTCCCTTATTTGTATATATGCTCTCTCTCATGTTACATCACCATATATTGCCTTTCTGCTTCAAATTCCTTGAGTTTCAATGCCTGAGAAATCACATATTCAAAACCAGTAGAGCCAATGTCTACACTAGAAGTGTAATCTCCCAATGGCTTTGTTCTTTAAATATCAACACATTTCTCAATTCTATGAAGACTTTACTGAATCTCTTCTTACCCTGAACTTCAACCTGTATAACTTTTGCCCTTAGGTTCATGCCAGTAACTCTTCCATATTACATGAGGAATTGCAAATATGCATAATGATACCTGGCAAGCAGAAATAATAAGCTGTAACATGGCATCATCAGAATTTGTATATGTATATACATCTATATGCATATAGAGATGTATCTATCTATATATTTATATATAAATATGTATATATTCCCAAAAATGATTCATGATCTCAAGAGAATTATCTCACATCTCAGCATGAAAAATTATCTTCAAAATCATGAAAGCACTTTTTACTTCAACAGGGCTCAGCTTTATACAATACTAACACCATTTCAAAAGAGAACATTTGTTTCATATTTTCACAGATAAAAGGCACATTTAGTGGCTTTTCACAGAGAAAGATTATCAAAGGTAAATTCAAGTCTTCACATCTTGAAAAGAGAAAAAGACTGCAGCCTTAACAGCAGTGTTAAATGTTTTCCCAGTCTTTTTCTTTGGGTGAAAAAATAATGGTGCTAATGCTTATCTTCATCAGGAAATAATGTGTCTCTGCTTCTCTGAAGTACAAAAGCTAAGTAAACACAAATATATATTAGAATGAAAGTGTCAAGTAGAATAGCAAGTGCTTTGCTCCTGAATATACACTTGTATTTTCCCCAGAATATATAAACTTGCAATTGACAAAGTCCATCTTCAAGTACTCTTAAATGTTATGGATATTTGTCACAAAACCCTATTTTTATGGCTGTGGGAAAGCGTTCTACTACATAGTCTTATTGGATAGATAGAAATAAGTACTGGATAACGTTGTTATCCTGGTAGCAATATCTTGGATTGGAAGATATTGGATTATCTTCTGTAATCTTCCAATGAAAATATTTCCAACTAAAGAAAATGCACAAAATACTTAAGCAAGTATTTCTTGCATTTAATGGAATACAAGAATTAATAAAATGTACTTAATGACATGTAACAATAATGAATAAAATGCAAGCCAGAAATAGCCCACCCTCCTGAACCAACTGTGGCAAGAGTAAACCAATCAGTCCCAAAGCTTGAGTTAATTTCAATTATTTAAAATGTGTTGTTGTTACATAATATAGATAGATATTCAGGGAATCAATCAGTAAATCTGATAATGTGTTTTTATTAACATTCAAGAAGAGCTAAAATTTATTCATTAAGACATAAAATGTTGGATCATTTAACATGATCAAGAGGTATTTATCTCAGGGATACAAGTGTTTTTCAATATCCACAAATCAGTCAATGTTATATACCACATTAACAAATTGAAGAATAAAAAACATATGATGACCTCAATATATGCAGAAAAAGTTTTTAGTAAGGTTCAACATCCATTTACAATAAAAACTCTCCAGATGGTGGGCACAGAGGGAACTCACCTCAATATAATCAAGGTCATATATAACAAACCCACAGCTAACATCACATCCAACAGTGAAAAGTTGAAAACATTCCCTCTAAGATTAATAGAAAGAAAAGGATGCTTACTCTTGCCACTTTTATTCAACATAGTTTTGGAAGTCCTAGCCACAGCAATCAGAGAAGAAAAAGAAAGAAAAAGACTCCAGATTGGAAAGGAAGAAGTAAAACTGTCACTCTTTTATTATATTATTGAACATCCTATAGTTGAAAATCCTAAAGACGCCACCAGAAAACTACTAGAGCTCATCAATAATTCTGGTAGAGTTGCAGGATACAAAATTAATATACAGAAATCTGTTGCATTTCTATACACAGCAATGAAATATTAGAAAGAGAAATTAAGGAAACAATCCCATTTACCATCCCATCAAAAAGAATAAAATACCTAGAAATAAATCTACCTAAGGAGGCAGAAGAACTGTATAGCGAGTCCCCTACATATGAATGACTTCCATTCTGAAAGCACATCTGTAAATTCAATTGGTCTGTAAGTCCAACAAATTTAGCCAAGGTACCCAACTAACACAATTGGCTATATAGTACTGTACTGTAACAGGTTTATAATACTTTTCACAAAAAGAATACATAAAAAACAAACAAACACAAAAAATAAAGAAAACATGTTTAATCTTACAGTACCGTACCTTGAAAAGTACAGTAGTACAGTATAACAGCTGGCATACAGGGGCTGGTATTGAGTGAACAGGCAAGAAGACTTACTGACTGGAGGAGGGAGAAGAGGTGGGAAATGGTAGAGCTGAAGGATCATCAGAAATTGGAGAGGGAGGGCAAGCTGAAATTTCACTCATACCTGATATTGATGGCACAGGTTCTGGTTCCTTGCTAGAGTAAATTCTATCTACCCTCTTGAAAAAATGATCCAGTGATGTCTGGGTAGTAGCTCTTTTTTCCTTGTCATAGATGTCATGGTAGCATTGGATTGAATTCTGAATGTTTGCTGCAACCTTCATGTACTGTTCTACGTTTGGGTCCTGTGCCTCAAAAACTGACAATACTTCCTCACATAAAGAAAATCCCTTTGACATATCCTGCCTTGTGAATCTCTTTGGTTCTTCAGTTACTTCTTCCTCTTGTCTCTCTTCATCCTTTCTCTGGGTTTCCAATTTCATCCGGTCTTCATTAATAAGCTGCTTGTGTTGCACAGCAAGTTCCATTGTTATCACTTGGCACTTCTTAGAAGTACCAGTTACATCAACACTGCTTTTACACTTGCTTCTGGACCTCCTGGGCTTGAAATAAAGATACTGTACTACTGTACTCTATACAGTACTATACAGTAGAGTACACAAAAGCGCAACCACTTGTAGAGGATGCACACATGTGACAATGTATGTGAGACACGTGAACTAACTTACGTGACTGGACATGCAAATGCATGTTCACTTCTTTGAAAGTCTGCAGCTTGAAGGTTCGTATGTAGGGGACTTACTGTACTCCAAAAAGCATAAGACAGTGATAAAAGAAATTGAAGATGACACAGTCAAATGGAAAGATATACTGTGATCTTGGATTCAAAGAATCAATATTGTTAAAATGACCATACTACCCAAGGCAATCTTCAGATTCAATGCAATCCCTATCAAAATACTAATGTCATTTCTCACAGAACCAGAACATTTTTTTTATTTGTATGAAATCACAAAAGACCCTGAATAACCAAAATACTCTTGAGAAAGAAGAACAAAAATGGAGGAATCATGCTTCTTGGCTTCAGACTATATTATAAAGCTACAATCATCAAAACAGTATGATAGTGGTACAAACACACATACATAGATTAATGGTACCGAATAGAGAGCCCAGAAATAAACCCACACACTTATGGTCAATTAATTTATGACAAAAGAGGCAAGAATATACAATGGAGAAAAGATAGTCTCTTCAATAAGTGGTGTTGGGAGAACGACAGCTACATGTAAAAGAATGAAATTAGAACACTCTCTAACATCAAACACAAAAATAAACTCAAAATTGATTAAAGACCTAAATGTAAGACCAGATACTGTAAAATGCCTAGAGGAAAACATAGACAGAATACTCTTTGACATAAATCACAGCTATATATTTTTTTTTGATCTGTCTCCTATAGTAAAGGAAATAAAATAAAATTAAACAAATGAGATCCAATTAAACCAAAAGCTTTTCCATAACAAAGGAGAGCAATTGACAAAATGAATAGAGAACCTACTGAAGGGGAGAAAATATTTGAAAATAATATGACCAATAAGGGGTTAATACTCAACATACATAAACAGCTTATAAAGCTCAACATTAAAAAAATTAAAAGAAAACTATTAAAAAATGGGCAGAAGAACTGAATAGACATTTTTCCAAAGAGGAAATGCAGATGGCCAATGGGCACATGAAAAAATGCTCAACATCATTAATCATTAGCAAAATGCAAATCAAAACCACAATAAGAGATCATTTCACACCTGTTAGAATGGCTATCATCAAAGTGCATACAAATAACAAATGTTGGCGAGGATGTGCAGAAAAGGGAACCCTTGTACATTGTTGGTGGAAATGGAAATTGCTGCAGGCATTGTGGAAATCAGTATGGAAGTTTCTCAAAATATTAAAAATAGAACCACTATATGACCCAGCAATCCCACTCCTGGAGATATATATATATATATATATACATATCCAAAAACAAAAACATTAATTCGAAAAGACACATGCACCCCAGTGTTCCTAGCAGTATTAACAATTGCCAAGATATGGAAGCAACTTAAGTGACCATCAACAGCTGAATGGAGAAATATACCATCTATGTGGTATATATACAAAAGGGAATAATAGTCATTTAAAAAAATGGAATTTTACCATTTGCAGCAACATAGATGGACTTGGAGGGCATTATGCTAAGTTAAATAAGTCAAACAGAGAAAGACAAATAGTATACAATATCACTTATATATGGAATCTAAAAAATACATAAAACTAGTGAAAATAAGAAAAAAAAAGCAGATTCACAGAACAAACTATTGGTTGTCAGTCAGAGTATGGGGGAGGGACAATATTGGGGTGAGGGAGTGAGAGGTACAAACTATTTGGTGTAAGATAAGTTACAAGGATATATTGTACAACACAGTGACTATTCCAATATTTTGTAATAACTGTAAATGGAGTGTGACCTTTAAAATTTTTATAAAAAATTAAAGACATTAAATTGGACTCTGAGATGATTATTTGCTGTCTGAGCATCAATGAGATGTTTTGTGATTTAAAATTAGCTCTAAATAATCTTTCATCCTGGGCCTGCATAATCATCATGAATCTTTATTTGTTGTTGTTTATGAATTTCCCAGATAAGCTTTTGGTACTCTACCTTCATGGAAGTCATCAGAAATCAATAAAATTTTATACTCTTTCTCTTGATCTTGTGGCAAAAGTTCATTAACCTTGTCTCAGAACAAAAGCAGCTGTAGCTAAATAATGTCATTCTCTGCCAACTTGGGTTTAATATGTCCCTTAAATTTGATGGTCCCTTACATTGTGCACACTCATAAGACACAGCATTCTTCCCAAGTAAAATTATCTCCAATGAAATTAAATTATAAGTCTCCTTGATACATTTCTATCCATTATTTTAATGTTTTAAATACTGTTATGAAAGTCATAACTGTTTAGACTCTAGGTTGGTTACACCATAATATGTCTCAACTCATCCCTAGAATAAGATCCTTTATTAGACTTATTTCACTTATTTCACTCACAGGAGTTTGCCCAAAATCCTTTATTAGACTTATTTCACTCATTTCACTCACAGGAGTTTGCCCAAAATCTGGAGATAAATATATATTCTGTGGATAAATGAAGATTTTGGAATGCTTTGAAAACAAGGTAGTATCTTCACTTCAGCAGGAACTCCAATTAAAAAATATTAAACAGATAAAAGATCTATTAGGCATATTAGTACCTCTAAAGGAGGTGGTTATTATGAAAACAAAAACAAAAAACAATGATGCAGTGTGTGAGGGTGGCGGAGGGAGAGGTAACAGAAAATGTGGAAAATACCCTAGCTGATCATTATGTCAAAGAAGCAACTCTCACTAAAATCCTGGCCCCTGTACTACTGCCCAAACTACATATTTTGAGAATTTCAAAGAGGCCATGGAAAGCCATCAATCAGTTCCAGAATATGAAAAAAAAAATGGAACAATACCTGGATGCAAATTATACAAGAATAATCTCTAACAATACCAATGTGCCCATGTGATGGAACCAGAGCATCTGAAATAAAATCTTTAAAATTGTACAGGACTTTATCCATCAGAGCAAGGTTAAATTGACCACTGTACTCAATCAACCCTTGTGATAAAATCTTACAAGTTGGTGAGGGTGTCTCTAGAACATTCCTCATATGTCACCAGCATAATGCTGGTAAAACTATCAACACAAAATTTGAACAAGAACCCAAGCAAGCATCATGGTCCTTTAGAAGACTTCCAAATGGATTTCATACAACTGCAGCCCAGAGTGTTTCTGAATATGATTTGGTTAATACACAGATAAGTAGAAAGTAAATAGTTGTAAAATAATGTGTCATGTAAACAATCCATTTAGGAAGTTTAGTGTGCAAAATTTAATATCAGATAAAATAAATTTATGGGTCAAAGATGAAATCACAAAGGACATAAGAAAATATTTAGTGATAAATGACAAAAAAATTACAACATATCATAAAATGTGCTTATATAAGAACAGAATGAGTTAACTTTTGTGATCTCACTTTCCACATTAACAAATCAGAAGAAAAGAAGCAAAGTATAAACAAGTATAAGGCAAGAAATAAAAAGATAAAAGCATAAATCTATGAAATTAAAAACAGAGACAACAGAGAAAATTAAAGTTAAAAATGGTGCTTTGATATTTGACAAACATCTAACTGAAATGATGAAGAAAAAAAGAAAGGGAGGGTTTCCCTGGTGGCACAGTGGTTGAGAGTCCACCTGCTGATGCGGGGGACACGGGTTCATGCCCCAGTCCAGGAGGATCCCACATGCCACGGAGCGGCTAGTTCCATGAGCCATGGCTGCTGAGCCTGCGCATCCGGAGCCTGTGCTCCGCAAAAGAGGAGGACACAACAGTGAGAGGCCTGTGTACAGCAAAAGAAAAAAAAAAAGAAAAAAGAAAAAAAGAGGTAACACAAATTGCCATTCTCGGGAATGAAAAAGAGGTTATCACAGATTCTAGAGACATTAAAAGATTAGCAAGAAAACACTATGAACAAATGTATGCCAACAAATTCAACAATTTGGATTAAATGGACAAATGTCTTTAAATATACCATTCATCATAATTGGCATTACATCTTAAGAAGAGAAAATGGATTACATTATCAAAAAATTTTTCAAAAAAATTTCAAGTCCAGATGATTTCAATGGTAAATTGTATTGAAGTGTTATAGAAAACAAAAGAAAACAAAATCTCTTCTTATATATGCTGTTTCAGAAAACTGAAGATGAGGGATTATAGCCCAACTTTTTCCCCCCTTTGGAGGCTAATATTACTCTAATACCAAGAACTGATAAATATATTCAAAATGAGAAGGAGGAGGATAAGAAGAGAGAAGAGAGAGGGTGAAGAGTGAGAGAGACAGAGAGATAAAGGAGAGATTAAAGGTCATTGTATCTCATAGATGGGACAATCCTTTAAAAAAAATCAACAAATTGAATCATTGGCCTTAACAATACAGGGAAAATGGATAGTACCTCAGTACCAAGTAGTGTTTATTCCAGGAATGAAAAGTAGGTCTTACATTTTGAAAACAAGCAGTGTAATTTAAATATTAACAGGGGAAAAAAAAAACATATGATCCTTTCAATATATATAGGAAAAAGTTTGAAAAAAATACAACACTCATTCATAACAAAAATGCTCAATAAACTAGGAACAATAGGGAACTTCCTCAAAATGTTAAATGGCATCTATAAAAACCTTACACCTGAGGACAAAGAATGACACACTCAACACTATACTTAATGGTAAAAGAGTTGAATTTTGTCTTTTTAAGATTAAGGATGAGGCAAGTATATCAGCTTTCATCCCTTCTATTCAGTGTTTTACTGGAGTTCCCACTATTGTACAAAGGTAATAAAAATAAAAGACCCAAAGAGAGAAAATAAATAAATATTTCCTTAATTGTTTATAATATAATGGTTTACATTAAAAATTTCTGTATCTAAAACACCTATAAGAACCAGCAGAACTAAGAAATGAATTTAGTAACGTCATAAGATTAACATTAACATTCAAAAATCAATATTGCCCTTATACTCTGGTTGCAAGCTATTAGAATTTTTTTTAATTAATTCATTTAAATAGGACTGATTGCATAACTATGTGGAGATAAATTTAACCAAAAGATGTCTAAAACCTGTGATCTGAAAATAAAATAAATAAATAAATAAATGAAATATAATGTGAATAAATGAAAAAAATATGCAATGCTTATGAATTAGAAGGCTCTATTTTTGTTTAATGGCAAATCTTCCCAAATTCAACTATAGATTCAATCCTATACCTAACAAAATTCCAACAGCCTTTTTGGTGAGTATTGGCACTCTGATTATAGTTTAATTGAAGTGTATATGAACAACCAAAGACAGTTTTTTGTTTGTTTGTTTGTGTGTTTGTTTTTTTGCGGTATACGGGCCTCTCACTGTTGTGGCCTCTCGCGTTGCAGAGCACAGGCTCTGGACGCGCAGGTTCAGCGGCCATGGCTTATGGGCCCAGCCGCTCCGCAGCATGTGGGATCTTCCCGGACCGGGGAGCAGTCCACCTGCATCGGCAGGTGGACTCTCAACCACTCTGTCATCAGGGAAGCCCAACCAAAGAAATTTTTAAGGAAAGATTAGAGGACTTAATCACTTTATCTTTTTTCCAGACTTACTACAAACCTATACTAATCAAGATGATTTAGTATTGACAAAAACAAGTAGACTTGTACATCAATGGAAAAAAACAAGAATTTCAGATCTCTGGATGTAAAATTGTTATATATAGGGTCAATTCACTTAAAACAGATTTCAAGGCAATTTAATGGAGAAAATAAAGACAACAAAGTATGCTGGATCTACTAGATATCCACAGGGAAGGATACAAATGTCAAATTTTACCTCATACAATAGAAAAAAATGGATCATTGACATAAATGAAAAACCTAAACCTATGCAAGTTTTAGAAGAAAGTAGGAAAAAATCTTTCCTATTTTGAGGTAGAAAAAGTTTTCTTAGAGCACAAAATTCATGATCCACAAAACAAAATGAGACATGGATTTCATGAGAATTCATTTTGTTCTTTGAAAGACACCTTAAAGAAAAGAAAATGGCAAGATGCAGGCTGAGAAAACGTTGGAAAACTGTGCATCCAATAAAGGTTTTGCATTCAGAAAAATATTTTAAAAACACGACTCAATAATAGAAGGATAACAACAACAAGAAACAAAAATAACACAATTGCTAAACAAACAAATGATTTGTACATGCATTTCATCAGATATATGAATAGCGAATCATCCCATGAAAATATGTTTGACATCATTAACTTTTGGAAAGATGCAAATTAAAACCACAAGGTGATAGCACTACATATCCATTAGAATGGCTAATATTAAAACAAATTGATCATCTTAAGTATTAATGAGTTTGTGGAGCAATTTAGATTCTCCTGCACTCAGGGTAGAAATATGAGATAGTCCATTTTCTTCTGAAAAAAGTTTGACAGTTTTTAAAATTATTATTCACCTGCTATATGACTTGCCAATCCATACCAACCCCCCCAAAAATAAAAACATATCCACACAAAGCCTCATACACAAAAGTTTACAATGGCTTTATATATAATAGCCCCCAAACAGAATCAAATGAAATATTCATCAACACTTACAGGCATAAGTTGTGGCATATTTGTATAATGGATAACTACTCAGCAATAAAATACAAGAAAAATTTGATATATGAATAACAAGGGTGGATGTCAACAGCATTATGCTGAGTCAAAAAAATCCAGGTAAAAATGCATACTTACTGTATTTCATTTATGTAAAGTTATAAAGAATGCAAACTACTTTAGAAGAAAGCTGTTGAATGACTGTGCTGCCTGAGGATGGGGATAGAGGGAAACTCAGATTAAAAGGCACATGAGGACAGCATTGGTGGTAAAGGAAACATTTGTTATCTTGATTGTGGTCATATTTTCAGGGGTAGACATATGTATGAAAACTGATAATTTTTTCAGTTTAAATATATTCCATTTATCGTAACTCAATTATTCCTCAATAAAGTTTAACAAACCATTGTCCCCTACCAGAAAAATGAAATTAATTTATTATCTTCATAAACTGATGCCTAAATTCTGTATAGCCCCTCATAGCATACAGTTAATGGACAATTAATACGGTCCATTAATTCCTGTTCTTAGAAAAAGTGATCACAAGATAAATTAGTTCAAAAAAAGGAAAACAAAACAAAAAAGCTCTGCCCTGAGTTAAAGTATAGTGCTTCCCGACTGAAGGGGGATTCTCAACTTAACTTCTTTCCTTTGTCCTCAAGCCTCTTTATTTCACAATGAAAAAGAGGCTCAGAAGGGTGGAAAAATCCTGCAAGATATGGTTCAGAGAATATCAGGGTAGTTATCAATAGCCCCAAAGCCATAAAAGTCCTTGATAGGGAGGTTCATGGGAGTTGACAGACAGGGTTAAAAACAGAAAAGCCCTTGGTATAAAACTGTCCTCTCTAGATTGAATATATTTCATCCGGATGGAAAATTCCTATACTTGCATCATCAAAGATATTTCTGTGGTTTTTAATACTATAAAAATCATCCATGAAACAAACAAGGAAATCACAAAAATTTAAGTAATTTGGCAAGTGTCCTCATTTGGGTCTTTGTGGTCTTTTTGGATTAGGAAAGGGTACTCTTCTCTTGGTTTGATTTGGGCACTCTGGACTAGATATTCTGATCACAATTATTCTCTAAGTATTAGTGTAAGTCAGAGTGTTCAAGTGTGTGATTTCCAGAGTCTTAAATGCTATTTTGCAATCTCTGTCCAAGAGGATTATGCAACAAAAAGAATGAGAAAACCAGACAATCACAGAGAATGGAATCTCACAAATGGGACATTGATACATAGTCACTACACCTCAACTCGCTACCCCAGATGGCCATGTTTATCCTCCAACTCAGGCTGAGAATGTACACAGGAAGGGAGTAAGAAGAGAGACCACCTGAGTCTGCATAACTCTGCTGTTTGCACCAGGATATTCTTGTCTAGAAAGACTGAAAGGGGAAAAAAAAATTCTAATTTGCTTCAGAAAACTTTTACCAACGAATTTTTCTGGGTAAATCGTTTTCTCTTTTAGTCATCTGTTGCCTTATCAGGGCAACAGTTTGCTTATCTGGAGAAAAAGCTAACATATGAGGCAAATTATTTGCTTATCAAACGTGGGGCTTCAATCTGTGTTAAACTTCTACTTTGTTAAATATAATATTTATAAAAGAAAAGTATATTCCCCAAATTTATATATAAATGAATCACACACATATGCTAGGCTATATGAGTTGGCCAAAGAATGTCATTAACATCTATTAACTTTCTCAACTCTTCAGTGCCACTGGATGAAAACTCCAGCATGCCAAAAGCTTTTTTTTTTTTTCCCCATTGCAAATGCAGGAATTTGAATTTCTCAACATTTTTTGTTACTGAAAGTAATTATTCTTCTTGATTGTACAAGTGACCTATCATAATATAAAAAGAAAATCCAGCAATACAGAGAAATGTAAGAAAGTAGATATCATCCCAAATCACATTACAATGTAGTAACATGATTCTCACTGGGTATGTGTATTTACAAAATGAGAAACTCTATGCATGAGGTACTTTCATTCAAAATATGTAATGGGCATCTTTCCAAATCATAAATATAGGGTATCATAATAATTTAGCAGGTGTTTAATAAGTCCTTATATCCATCATGACTGATTTAACCAGACATCTACTATGCATAGATTTTTCTCAAATTTTCTATAATATGAATAAACTATAATTGTGATAATTAAACTTTGCATATACATATAGTATATTGCATATATTATTATGAAAAGTTTGTAGCAGTTGGCTTCATCAAAAATAACTACTTATACTTATGGTGATTATTCACCTGCAGTGACCACGAAAACACTTGAATTCATTTGCACTCCCAGCAAGAGTGAATAGAATATTTCTGCACTCTCTTTTCAAACCTGGCTTCTTTGATCTCTTAAGTACTTGCATTACTTACCAGTTTCTAACATGTAAACTGTGTATTAATTTTGTAAGGCATGTTTTTGATTACTAATGAATTTGAATAACTTACAACGAATTTATCAACTATACATATTTCTTTTTAATACAAATGCTTAAAATCTTCACTCATTTTTAATTTTTTTAATACATTCTTTTATGTTGGTAGCATACTTTTTGTTGTGTTTTATGCAAGTATTTTTCTAATTTTAGTGTGTTTTGTACATTTTAATACATTTTATATTATATACTTAAATTTGTACTTAATCAAAACAAAATTTTATCACATATTGTTACAGAATTTTGAATATATTTACAGTTAATTTAAGTTTCCAAAAAGAGTCTCCAAGAAATGTGAATGTTCCTCTAATACATTCATTTTACTTCAGCCCTTGATCAAAGATGAGATTTCTCACTCATTTCACCATCAGAAGCTTGTGGTTTCCAGATACATTCAGTGTAGGGAATATGGGCCTTCTTACTTATTTCTTGCCTACTTCCTCCTCCACTCACTAAAGCTGTTTCATATTCTGCCAGAGTTTAAAGATGGTGGTGACTATACCAAACAACTAGCAAGACAGGAACACAACACCACCCATTAGCAGAGAGGCTGCCTAAGATCATAATAAGGCCACAGACACCCCAAAACAAACCACCAGATGTGGACCTGCCACCAGAAAGACAAGATCCAGCCTCATCCACCAGAACACAGGCACTAGTCCCTCCACCAGGAAGACTACACAACCCACTGAACCAACTTTAGCCACTGGGGACAGACACCGAAAACAACGGGAACTACAAACCTGCAGTCTGCAAAAAGGAGACCCCAAATGCAGTAAGATAAGCAAAATGAGAAGACAGAAAAACACAGCAGATAAAGGAGCAAGATAAAACCCATGAGACCTAACACATGAAGAGGAAATAGGCAGTTTACCTAAAAAATAATTCCGAATAATAAAAGTAAAGATGATCCAAAATCTTGGAAATAGAATAGAGAAAATGCAAGAAACACTTAACTATGAACTAGAAGAACTAAAGAGGAAACAAGCAATGATGAAAAACACAATAAATGACATTAAAAATACTCTAGAAGGGATCAATAGCAGAATAACTGAGGCAGAAGAACAGATAAGTGATCTGGAAGATAAAATAGTGAAAATAAATACTGTAGAGCAGAATAAAGAAAAAATAATGAAAAGAACTGAGGACAGTCTCAAAGACCTCTGGGACAATATTAAACACACCAACATTTGAGTTATAGGGGTCTCAGAAGAAGAGAGAAAGAAAGGGACTGAGAAAATATTTGAAGAGATTATAGTTGAAAACTTCCCTATTATGGGAAAGGAAGTAGTTAGTCAAGTCCAGGAAGCACAGTGAGTCCCATAGAGGATAAATCCAAGGAGAAACCAAGACATATATTAATCAAACTGTCAAAAATTAAATACAAAGAAAACATATTAAAAGCAGCAAGGGAAAAACAACAAATAACACACAAGGGAATCCCCATAAGGTTAACAGCTGATATTTCAGTAGAAACTCTGCAAGCCAGAAGGGAGTGGCAGGACATACTTAAAGTGATGAAGGAGAAAAACCTACATGCAAGAGTACTCTACACAGCAAGGATCTCATTCAGATTTGATGGAGAAATTAAAACCTTTACAGACAAGCAAAAGCTGAGAGAATTCAGCAAGACCAGACCAGCTTTACAACAAATGCCAAAGTAACTTCTCTAGGGAAGAAACACAAGAGAAGGAAAAGACCTACAATAACAAACCTAAAACAATTAAGAAAATGGGAATAGGAACATACATATCGATAATTACCTTAAATGTAAATGGACTAAATGCTCCCACCAAAAGAAACAGACTGGCTGAATGGAGACAAAAACAAGACCCATATATATGCTGTCTATAAGTGACCCACTTCAGACCAAGGGACACATACAGACTGAAAGTGAGGGGATGGAAAAAGATATTCCATGGAAATGGAAACCAAAAGAAAGCTGGAGTAGCAATTCTCATATCAGACAAAATAGACTTTAAAATAAAGACTATTACAAGAGACAAAGAACACACTAAATAATGATCAAGGGATCGATTGAAGAAGAAGATATAACAATTGTAAATATTTACTCACCCAACATAGGAGCACCTCAATACATAAGGCAAATACTAACAGCCATAAAAGGGGAAATCAACAGTAACACATTCATAGTAGGGGACTTTAACACCCCACTTTCACCAATGGACAGATCATCCAAAATGAAAATAAATAAGGAAGCACAAGCTTTAAATGATACATTAAACAAGATGGACTTAATTGATATTTATAGGACATTCCATCCAAAAACAAGAGAATACTTATTTTTCTCAAGTGCTCATGGAATATTCTCCAGGATAGATCATATCTTGGGTCACAAATCAAGCCTTGGTAATTTTAAGAAAACTGAAATCATATCAAGTATCTTTTCTGACCACAACGCTATGAGACTAGATATCAATTACAGGAAAATATATGTAAAAAATGCAAACACATGGAGGCTAAACAATACACTAGTTAATAACCAAGGGATCACTGAAGAAATCAAAAACTAATGACAATGGAGACACAATGACCCAAAACCTATGGGCTTCAGCAAAAGCAGTTCTAAGAGGGAATTTTATAGCAATACAATCCTACCTTAAGAAAAAGGAAACATCTCGAATAAAAAACCTAACCTTGCCCCTAAAGCAATTAGAGAAAGAAGAACAAAAAAAAAACCCCCAAAGTTAGCAGAAGGAAATAAATCATAAAGATCAGCTCAGAAATAAATGAAAAAGAAATGAAGGAAACATTAGCAAAGATCAATAAAATTAAAAACTGGTTCTTTGAGAAGATAAACAAAATTGACAAACCATTAGCCAGAATCATCAAGACAAAAAAGGGAGAAGACTCAAATCAATAGAATTAGAAATGAAAAAGGAGAAGTAACAACTGACACTGCAGAAATACAAAGGATCATGAGAGATTACGACAAGCAACTTTATGCCAATAAAATGGACAACCTAGAAGAAATGGAAAAATTCTTAAAAATGCACAACCTGCCAAGTCTGAATCAGGAAGAAAAAGAAACTATGAACAGACCAATCACAAGCACTGAAATTGAAACTGTGGTTAAAAAACTTCCAACAAACAAAAGCCCAGGATCAGATGGCTTCACAGGCAAATTCTATCAAACATTTAGAGAAGAGCTAACACCTATCCTTCTCAAACTCTTCCAAAATATAGCAGAGGGAGGAATACTCCCAAACACTTTCTACGAGGCCACCATCACCCTGATACAAAGGCATACAAGGATGTCACAAAGAAAGAAAACTACACACCAATATCACTGATGAACATACATGCAAAAATCCTCAACAAAATACTAGCACACAGAATCTAACAGCACATTAAAAGGATCATACACCATGATCAAGTGGGGTTTATTCCAGGAATGCAAGGATTCCTCAATATATGCAAATCAATCAAAGTGATACACCATATTAATAAATTGAAGGTGAAAAAAAATATGATTATCTCAATAGACGCAAAGAAAGCTTTTGACAAAAGACAACACCCATTTATGATAAAAACCCTGCAGAAAGTAGGCACAGAGGGAACTTTCCTCAACATAATAAAGGCCATATATGATAAACCCACAGCCAACATCGTCCTCAATGGTGAAACATTGAAACCATTTCCACTGAGATCAAGAAGAAGACAAGGTTGCCCACTTTCACCACTCTTATACAACATAGTTTTGGAAGTTTTAGCCTCAGCAATTAGAGAAGAAAAGGAAATAAAAGGAATTCAAATCGGAAAAGAAGAAGTAAAGATGTCATTGTTTGCAGATGACATGATACTATACACAGAGAATCTTAACAATGCTACCAGAAAACTACTAGAGCTAATCAATGAATTTGGTAAAGTAGCAGGATACAAAATTAATGCATGGAAATCTCTGACAGTCCTATACACTAATGGTGAAAAATCTGAAAGTGAAATTAAGAAAACACTCCCATTTACTATTGCAACAAAAAGAATAAAATATCTAGGAATAAACCTACCTAAGGAGACAAAAGACCTGTATGCAGAAAATTATAAGACTCTGATGAAAGAAATTAAAGATGATACAAATAGATGGAGAGATATACCATGTTCTTGGATTGGAAGAATCAACACTGTGAAAATGACTCTACTACCCAAAGCAATCTACAGATTCAATGCAATCCCTATCAAACTACCACTGGCATTTTTCACAGAACTAGAACAAAAAATTTCACAATATGTATGGAAACACAAAAGACTCCGAATAGCCAAAGCAATCTTTAGAATGAAAAACGGAGCTGGAGGAATCAGGCTCCCTTTCTTCAGACTATTCTACAAAGCTACAGTAATCAAGACAGTATGGTACTGGCACAAAAACAGAAAGATAGATCAATGAAACAGGATAGAAAGCCCAGAGATAAACCCATGCACATATGGCTACCTTATCTTTGATAAAGGAGGCAGGAATGTACAGTGGAGAAAGGACAACCTCTTCAATAAGTGGTGCTGGGAAAACTGGACAGCTACATGTAAAAGTATGAGATTAGAACACTCCCTAACACCATACACAAAAATAAGCTCCAAATGGATTAAAGACCTAAATGTAAGGCCAGAAACTATCAAACTCTTAGAGGAAAACCTAGGCAGAACACTCTATGACATAAATCACAGCAAGATCATTTTTGACCCACTTCCTAGAGGAATGGAAATAAAAACCAAAATACACAAATGGGACCTAATGAAACTTCAAAGCTTTTGCACAGCAAAGGAAACCATAAACAAGACCAAATGACAACCCTCAGAATGGGAGAAAATATTTACAAATGAAGCAATGGACAAAGGATTAATCTCCAAAATTTACAAGCAGCTCATGCAGCTCAATAACAAAAAAACAAACAACCCAA
>NW_020837945.1:21828454-21969482 GCF_003676395.1 Aethalodelphis obliquidens | reverse complement strand
TTTGCAAATGAAACAATGGACAAAGGATTAATCTCCAAAATTTACAAGCAGCTCATGCAGCTCAATAACAAAAAAACAAACAACCCAATCCAAAAATGGGCAGAAGACCTAAATAGACGTTTCTCCAAAGAAGATATACAGATTGCCAACAAACACATGAAAGGATGTTCAACATCATTAAGCATTAGAGAAATGCAAATCAAAACTACAATGAGATATCATCTCACACCAGTCAGAATGGCCATCATCAAAAAATCTAGAAACAATAAATGTTGGAGAGGGTGTGGAGAAAAGGGAACCCTCTTGCACCATTGGTGGGAATGTGAATTGATACAGCCACTATGGAGAACAGTATGGAGGTTCCTTAAAAAAGTAAAAATAGAATTACCATATGACCCATCAATCCCACTACTGGGCATATACCCTGAGAAAACCATAATTCAAAAAGAGTCATGTACCAAAATGTTCATTGCAGCTCTATTTAGAATAGGCAGGAGATGGAAGCAACCTAATTATCCATGATTGGATGAATGGATAAAGAAGATGTGGCACATATATACTATGGAATATTACTCAGCCATAAAAGGAAACAAAATTGAGTTATTTGTAGTGAGGTGGATGGACATAGAGTCTGTCATACAGAGTGAAGTAAGTCAGAAAGAGAAAGACAAATACGGTATGCTAACACATATATATGGAATCTAAGAAAAGAAAAAAAAAAAGGTCATGAAGAACCTATGGGTAAGTAGGAAATAAAGACACAGACCTACTAGAGAATGGACTTGAGAATAATGGGGTAGGAGAAGGGTAGGCTGTGACAAAGTGAGAGAGTGTCATGGACATATTTACACTACCAAACGTAAAATAGATAGATAGCTAGTGGGAATCAGCCGCATAGCACAGGGAGATCAGCTCGCTGCTTTGTGACCACCTAGAGGGGTGGGATAGGGAGGGTGGGAGGGAGGGAGACACAAGAAGGTAGAGATATGGGAACATATGTATATGTATAACTGATTCACTTTGTTATAAAGCAGAAACTAACACCGTTGTAAAGCAATTATACTCCAATAAAGGTGTAAAAAAATAATAATAATACTCTAAAAAAATAAAATAAAATAAATAAAGATGGTGGTGATGAGTTGGAGGAGAAAGGCACATAGCCAAGTTCTCACTTCACCTCTGCTCTTTCTAGTTTGTATTCTCATGTGCACTGCAGAGGCTCCTGACTCTGAAGCGGTGCCTGTCCTTCCTCCAGCTCATGCTACTCCCTCTCAATGACTGAGTCTCCTACAGTCTACCTCACATAGACCTGCCTTATGGTACTGCAATCCTAGCCTAGCAGATGCGCTGAGGCAAGATCCCTTTTAAATGACCCTGGTCATACATTGTTAGATTTTGTTTTATAATTAATCCCTGAGTTTCATGTTTTAGTTATTATTTACAGTTGTTAGAAGGAAGTACATTTATTTACCAAGTCAGCAGTAATGACCATGCCCCCCTCCCCCAATGCCTTCATTCTTTCTCTCTTCATTTCTCTACCCAACATACTGCCAAAGACACTATGATATCTTTAGATTCCTCAGGCAAACACCAAAAGTCATTCATGTGTAAGCCTGTAACTCCAGGGCACCTAGTTTTAATTCTCTGAGTGATCTCCCTGAAGGCTCTCTCAGCAAGCTAAAGCTCAGAAGTCACTTTCATCCTTTATTTCTTGGGGATGACAATTGATTTGGGGTTTGGATGAACTTTCAGAGCATGAAAATATTTTTTTTCAAGGAAATATTTTCAGAAATACAGACTTACAAAAAAAAAAAAAACCCAAAACCTTCTTGATCCTTTTTATATTCTTGACCTAAATGAGGGTTTTTTAAATGTTGTAAAATAAAATACTCAGCTGTTTCCTTGGAAATTTGCATTTTGGCCAGTATCCCAACTCACTTTGTAATCTTATACCTATGAGATCTCAGACATTCACAGGAAATTCACAAATTAACAAGCCATGACAAACATTTCAAAGTTATACTCTGGGGAGGTAGGGGTACAGGGAGAAGGGGATGGAGAGAAAAGAATCTTAGTGTAATTTACTTAAAAAAGAAGTGAAAAGTTTTTCTGTATTCATTGCCATTATATTTAACAGAAGAAAACAGACTACTGAAAGAAAGAAAAAAGCAATAAACGTGAACTGCTGCATTATAGAAAAATAGAAAGAATTTATATGTATGTTCCAAATAATTTATGGTAATCACATACTATACTAAGAAACAAGAAGCAAAATAGACTTTTTAAATAGAAAAGAAACATGAAAGTGAAAGAAATATTCTGAATGAACAGTTTTAGGGCCTCTGTCTTCGCTTCTTCCATTTTCTGTTGGGTTATCACCTCAATTCTCACAAATATTGCCAACCAGAGACTGGGATGCATGCATTTTTCATACAAGAAATCGTTACAATATTAAGTCTCTTTTGAAGTATGTTGACCCGAATCTAAAGTCAGAAATGCATATTTTGGTGTCACACTCTGTTCTCTTTGGTCCTGTTACTAAAGTTTTAATGCCTTCAGGAGATAGCAATTTTTTTTTCCTTTTTAACCTCATTTTACTCTCTGAAAGTCTAAATATGCCTAACTAACTACATTGGCTAAGGTTGGCATTTTAAAATGCCATCAAATCTTCACAGTATAAATGATCTTTCACAGTTTAAGAAAACCCATACACAGGGTAGATTTGTTTATGACCAATTAGTAAGCTTAGATATCTCACAAAACACAGTATCCCTTCAAGGCAGCACATATCTATTAAGATTTATTTACCGTGACAAGGAAGTGGAAGACTTCTATTTTTTTTTCTGTAATATACATACATATTTAAAATATTATAGGCAAACAACTTTAAAGATATTTTTTAAAAATGAAATGTTACCATTATTTTAGTAATGTTTGTGATTGAAAATCACCTTGAAATATTTAATAATTAAGCATCTGCTAATTTCTCATCAGAAAATCTCCTGTTGAAAAAGCAGTGGAAATTCAGTATAATTTAGTTGATGCAACATTGAGCAATCAGTATGAGAACAGATTGTAAACTTATGACATTGGCTTGATCTTTGCAAATTAAAAAAAAGAAAAAAAAATGCTATAATTTTCTTATTTTATCATTTTCCCTCTCAAAATAAAATCATGTATCTCTACTGAGTCTCTAACCAGACTTCTGAACTCATTCCAAATGACATTTACATTACTGATATTTTTAAAGTGTCACTAATCCCATCAGTTATATTTCCTTCTTAAATCTATACATTAAAATATATATATATACACACAAATATTTACTACTTATTTGTGTATTGCTCTAATCTTTGACTATCTTTGTGCTGATATTCATATCTGTATCACACTCAGATTTCCCACGCTATTTTGTATTCAATATTATTTTTTTTCAAAATTTCACTTGTGGTGTTGAATTTTATGTAAATTAATTGATTATCTGCAGAGTAGTTTGTGGCACGATTAGAGATGATCTCTATAAACTGACATTGCACATGCAGCTTTGATTCCTTTGGTTGTCCACATTGAAAATCAGGATCTTAAAAACAATATTTAGATTAGGCCTATAAATTTACCCTTAAGAATAATTGAATTTTGAGGGAGTGGGGATCAATATGGCTGAGTAGGAGGACATGGAGCTCACCTCTCCCCACAAATACATAAAAAAATACATCTACGGGCTTCCCTGGTGGAACAGTGGTTGAGAGTCTGCCTGCTGATGCAGGGGACACAGGTTCGTGCCCCGGTCTGGGAAGATCTCACATGCTGTGGAGTGGCTGGGCCCGTGAGCCATGGCCGCTAAGCCTGCACGTCCGGAGCCTGTGCTCCGCAATGGGAGAGGCCATGGCAGTGAGAGGCCCGCGTACAGCAAAAAAAAAAAAAAAAAAAAAAAAATCTACATGTGAAGCAGTTCTCATGGAAAACTAACTGGAAACTGGCAGAAGAACTACATAATCAAAGGCACAACAAAGATCTCCAAGTAACTGGGCAGGATTGAAAAAAAGGCATTGGGTTATGACATGTACCTCTGGGAGGGATATGTAAGGAAGGGATCTACATGGGTGGACCCTTGCCCTGGGGAGCAAGCAGATTGAGCCACTGTCTGGGCATCACAGTCCTAGAGTCCTGCTCGGAAGAGGCAAGACTCCCTGTCTCCTGGGAAATCTGCTGGGACAGATAGAAGGGCTGGAGAAGCTGGATTCTACTCGCAAAGAGTGCATACATGCTTGCTTGCCAACAATCAGGGCAGAGACAGACTTGCACTAGTGGCTGCCACCTCACTCCACTTCCCAATCTGAAAGGGCAAACCTTAGCCTCACTCATTCTACACCACAGTGTGATCTGACTTCTGGGCAGAGACTCAGTCTAGCTGTGCAGAGACAGACCAGGGCATCTGGGGTTTAATCCAGGTAGAGTCTTGGAGGCCACTGTCAGCATGCATACAGATCAGTGCCACAAGAGGTTGAGTGGCTAAGCTCTGAGCCTTGGGTGGAGAGGCCCTGGGAGAGGATGCATCTGGCTCCCCAGAGACAGGCTGGAGGGACTGGGGTAAAAATGCAGATCACTGTAACAAGGAACTAGAAACTATAAAGATGACCCAATCAAAAATAGAAAATTCAACTTCTGAGAAAAAAACAATCTAAAGGCAATGAAGAGCAGACTAAATGACACAGAAGAATGAATAAGTGATCAGGAAGGTAGAAAAATGGAAATCACCCAATCAGAAGAGCAGACACATGGCAAATGAAAAAAAAAAAATGAAAACAACATACAAGATCTATGGGATAATTTAAAACATGCCAACTTATACATAATAGGGTTTCCAGAAGGAGAAGAAAGAGGGGGATCAAAAATGTATTTGAAGAAATTACAGCTGAAAACACCTCAAATCTAAAGAAGGAAACAGATGTCCAAGTACAGGAAGCACAGAGGTTCCCAAACAAGAAGAACTCAAACAGACGCACACCAAGACATATCATAATTAAAATGGAAAAATTAAAGAGAGGATTCTAAATGCAGCAAGAGAAAAACAGTCAGTTACAAGGGAACTCCCATTAGACTATCAGCTAATTTCTCTGCAGAAACTTTGCAGGCCACAAAGGAGTGCTGTGACATATTCAAAGTCCTGAAAGGTAAAACCCTGCAACCTAAGATACTCTACCCAGCAGGATTATCATTTAGAACAGAAAGTGAGATAAAGAATTTCTCAGACAAGCAAAGATTAAAAGAATTTAGCAATACTAAGCCAACACTAAAAGAAACATTGAAGGGTCTTATCTAAATAGAAAAAGAAGCAAGAATTTCAAGGAAAGGGACAATAACAATAGAAAAGGCAAACATGTAAAGGGTCAGCCTGAAGATCACTTAAATAAAAATAAGTCAGTACATAGTTTAAAAACAATAAAAACATGTAAAACCGATTATAACTACAATAAAGAGTAACAGAAAAGCATGAAGATGTAAAATAAGTCATCAAAATCACAAAATGTGGGGTAGGGGAGTATAAAAATGTAGATCTTTTATAATGTGTTTGAATTTAAATGACTCAGTCTAAAGCAAGTTGATAGAGTTATGGGTCAACATACTTAATTCCATGGTAACCATAAACCAAAAACATAATAGATTCACAAAAACCAGGAAGGAACTCAAGAATGCTACAAATGAGGGGAGCCTTTCAAAATGGCAGAGGAGTAACACATGGAGATCATCTTCCTCCCCACAAATACATGTGAAATACATCTACAGGTGGAATAGCTCCTACAGAATGCATACTGAATGCTGGCAGAAGACCTCAGACTTCCCAGAAGGCAAGAAACTCGTCACATACCTGCGTAGGGGAAAATAAAATAACAGAGACAAAAGAATAGAGACAGGACCTGTACCTTAGAGAGGGAGCTGTGAAGGAGGAAAAGTTTCCAGACACTAGGAAGCCCCTTCACTGGTGGAGACAGGGGGTGGGGGGGGGGCGAAGCTTTGGAGCCACAGAGGAAGCACCACAACAAGGGTACAGAGGACAAAGTGGAGAGATTCTCGCACAGAGGACCAGTGCTGACCAGCACTCACCAGCCTGAGAGGCTTGTCTGCTCACCCGCCAGGGCAGGTGGGGGCTGAGAGTTGAGGCTCGGGCTTCAGAGGTCAGATCCCAGGAAAAGGACTGGGACTGGTTGCGTGAACACACCCTGAAGGGGGCTAGTGCACCACAACTAGCCAGGAGAGAGTCCAGGGAAAAGTCTGGACCTGCCTAAGAGGCAAGAGAAAATTGTTTCAGAGTGTGTGAGGAGAGGGGATTCAGAGCACCACCTAAATGAGCTCCAGAGATGGGCACAAGCTGTGGCTATCAGTGCAGACACCAGAGATGGGAATGAAATGCTAAGGCTGCTGCTGCAGCCACCAAGAAGCCTGTGTGCAAGCACAGGTCACTATCCACACCTCCCCTCCCAGAAGCCTGTGCAGCCCACCACTGCCAGGGTCCCATGATCCAGGAACAACTTACCCGGGAGAATACAGGGTGTGCCTCAGGCTGTTGCAACGTCACACTGGCCTCTGAACCCGCAGGCTCACCCTGCATTCTGTATCTCTCCCTCCCCTCAGCCTGAGTGAGCCAGAGACCCCTAATCAGCTGCTCCTTTAATCCCGTCCTGTCTGAGCAAAGAACAGACACCACTCTCAGGTGACCTACAGGCAGAGACAGGTCCAAATCCAAAACTGAACCCCAGGAGCTGTGCAAACAAAGAAGAGAAAGGAAAATTTCACCCAGCAGCCTTGGAAGCAGCAGATTAAATCTCCACAATCAACTTGATGTACCCTACATCTCTACAATAACTGAATAGACAACAAATCATCCCATAATTGAGGTGGTGTACTTTGGGAGCAACTGTAGACTTGGGGTTTGCTTTCTGTATCTAATTTGTTTCTGGTTTTATATTTATCTTAGTTTAGTATTTAGAGGTTGCTATTATTGGGAGATTTGTTTATTGATTTACTTGTTCTCTTCCTTTTTTTAAATATATATTTTTTTCTTTTTCTCTTTTTGTGAGTGTGTATGTGTATGCTTCTCTGTGTTGGTTTGTCTGTATAGCTTTGCTTTTACCATTTGTCCAGAGACCTCCCAGCCCCATGTAGTAACAAAGAACGAAAGCTTACTTAGAGATCTCCATCTCAATGCTAAGACCCAGCTCCACTCAACAACCAGCAAGCTACAGTGTTGGAAATCCTTTGTCAAACAACTAGCAAGACAGAAACACAACCCCACACATTAGCAGAGAGGCTGCCTAAAATCATAATAAGTTAAAAGACACCCCAAAACACAAAACCAGACACAGTCCTACCCACCAGAAAGACAAGATATAGCCTCATCCACCAGAAGACAGGCACCAGTACCCTCCACCAGGAAGCCTACACAACCCACTGAACCAACCTTAGCCACTGGGGACAGACAACAAAAAAATGGGAAGTATGAACCTGCAGCCTGAGAAAAGGAGACCCCAAACACAGTAAGTTAAGCAAAATGAGAACACAGAGGAACACACAGCAGATGAAGGAGAAAGGCAACCCCCCCCCAGACCAAACAAATGAAGAGCAAATAGGCAGTCTACCTGAAAAAGAATTCAGAGTAATGATAGTAAAGATGATCCAAAATCTTGGAAACAGAATAGAGAAAATACAAGAAACATTAAACAAGGACCTAGAAGAACTAAAGAGCAAACAAAAAATGATGAACAACACAATAAATGAAATTAGAAATTCTCTGGAAGGAATCAATAGCAAAATAACTGAGGCAGAAGAACAGATAAGTGACCTGGAAGATAAAATAGTTGAAATAACTACCACAGAGCACAATAAAGAAAAAAGAATGAAAATAATTGAGGAAAGTCTCAGATACCTCTGGCACAATATTAAACACACCAACATTCAAATTATAGGGGTCCCAGAAGAAGAAGAGAAAAAGAAAGGGACTGAGAAAATATTTGAAGAGATTATAGTTGAAAACTTCCCTAATATGGGAAAGAAAATAGTCAATCAAGTCCAGGAAGTGCAGAGAGTCCCAAGCAGGATAAAATGAAGGAGAAACATGCCAAGACATATATTAATCAAACTATCAAAAAATAAATGCAAAGAAAAAATATTGAAAGCATCAAGGGAAAAACAACAAATAATATACAAGGGAAGCCCCATAAGTTTAACTGCTGATCTTTCATCAGAAAATCTGCAAGCCAGAAGGGACTGACAGGATACATTTAAAGTGATGAAAGGGAAAAAACCAACAACCAAAATTACTCTACCTAGCAAAGATCTCATTCAGATTAAATGGAGAAATTAAAAACTTTACAGACAAGCAAAAACTAAGAGAATTCAGCACCACAAAACCAGCTTTACAACAAACACTAAAGGAACTTCCCTAGGCAGGAAACACAAGAGAAGAAAAAGACCTACAAAAACAAAGCCAAAACAATTAAGAAAATGGGAATAGGAACATACATATTGATAATTACCTTAAATGTAAATGGATTAAATGCTCCCACAAAAAGACACAGACTGGTTGAATGGATACAAAAACAAGATCCGTATAAATGATGTCTATAAAAGACCCACTTCAGACCTAGGGGCAATACAGACTGAAAGTGTGGGGATGGAAAAACATATTCCATGAAATAGAAAAGCTGGAGTAGCAATTCTCATATCAGACAAAATAGACTTTAAAACAAAGATTATTACAAGAGACAAAGAAGGACACTACATAATGATCAAGGGATCAATCCAACAGGAAGATATAACAATTGTAAATATTTATGCACCCAACATAGCAGCACCTAAATACATAAGGCAAATTCTAACAGCCATAAAAGAGGAAATTGAAGGTAACACAATAATAGTTGAGGACATTAACACCCCACTTTCACCATGGACAGATCATCAAATATGAAAATAAATAAGGAAAAACAAGCTTTAAATGACATATTAAACATGATAGACTTAATTGATATTTATAGGACACTTCATCCAAAAACAAGAGAATACACTTTCTTCTCAAGTGTTCATGGAACATTCTCAGGAACAGATCATATCTTGGATCACAAATCAAGCCTTGGTAAATTTAAGAAAATTGAAATTGTATTAAGTATCTTTTCCGACCACAATGTTATGAGACTAGATATCAATTACAGGAAAAAACCTGTAAAAAATACAAACACATGGTGACTAAACAATGTACTACTAAATAACCAAGGGATCACTGAAGAAATCAAAGAGGAAATCAAAAAATACCAAGAAACAAATGACAATGAAAACACGATGACCCAAAACTTATGGGCTTCAGCAAAAGCAGTTCTAAGAGGGAAGTTTATAGCAATACAATCCTATCTCAAGAAACAAGCAACAACTAAAATAAACAACTTAATCTTACAGCTAAAGCAATTAGAGAAAGAACAACAACAACAACAAAAACCAAAGTTAACAGAAGGAAAGAAATAAAAAAAAAAACCAGATCAGAAATAAATGAGAAAGGAATGAAGGCAACAATAACAAAGATCAGTAAAACTAAAAGCTGGTTCTTTGAGAAGATCCACAAAATTGATAAACCATTAGCCAGATGCATCAAGAAAAATAGGGAGAAGACTCAAATCAGTAGAATTAGAAATTAAAAGCAGAAGTAACACCTGACACTGCAGAAATACAATGATCCTGAGAGATTACTACGAGCAATTATATGCCAATAAAATGGACAACCTGGAAGAAATGGACAAATTCTTAGAAAAACACAACCTTCCAAGACTAAACCAGGAAGAAAGAGAAAATATAAACAGGCCAATCACAAGCACTGAAATTGTGACTGTGATTAAAAGTCTTCCAACAAGCAAAAGCTCAGGACCAGATGGCTTCACAGGCAAATTCTATCAAACATTTAGAGAAGAGCTAACACCTATCCTTCTCAAACTCTTCCAAAATATACCAGAGAGAGGAATACTCCCAAACTCATTATACAAGGTGATAATCACCCTGATACCAAAACCAGACAAAGATGTCACAAAGAAAGAAAACTACAGGCCAATATCATTGATGAACATAGGTGCAAAAATCCTCTACAACATTCTAGGAAACAGAATCCAACAGCAAATTAAAAGGATCATACACCATGATAAGGTGGGGTTTATTCCAGGAATGCAAGGATTCTTCAATATATGCAAATCAATCAATGTGATATACCATATTAACAATTGAAGGAGAAAAAAACATATGATATCTCAATAGATGCAGAAAAAGCTTTCGAAAAAAGTCAACACCCATTTATGATAGAAACCCTCCAGAAAGTAGACACAGAGCGAAGTTACCTCAACATAATAAAGGCCGTATATGACAAGCCCACAGCCAACTTTATTCTTAACAGTGAAAAACTGAAAACATTTCCTCTAAGATGAGGAAGAAGACAAGGCTGTCCATTCTCACCACTATTATTCAACATAGTTTTGGAAGTTTTAGCCTCAGCAATCAGAGAAGAAAAAGAAATAAGAGGAACCCAAATGGAAAAGATGAAGTAAAGCTGTCACTGTTTGCAGATGACATGATACTATACAGAAAGAATCCTAAAGATGCTACCAGAAAACTACTAGAGCTAATCAATGAATTTGGTAAAGTAGCAGGATACAAAATTAATGCACAGAAATCTGTTGCATTCCTATACATTAAAGGTGAAAAATCTTAAAGAGAAATTAAGGAAACACTCCCATTTACTATTGCAACAAAAAGAATAAAACACCTGGGAATGAACCTACCTAAGGAGACAAAAGACCTGTGTCCAGAAAACTATAAGATTCTGATGAAGGAAATTAAGGATGAAACAAACATATGAAGAGCTATTCCATGTTCTGGGATTGGAAGAATCAACACTGTGAAAATAACTATAAATATACTACCCAAAACAATCTACAGATTCATAGCAATCCCTATCAAACTACTAATGGCATTTTTCACAGAACTAAATTCACACGATATGGAAACACAAAAGACCCCAAATAGCCAAAACAATCTTAAGAAAGAAAAATGGAGCTCGAGGAATCAGGTTCCCACACTTCAGACTATACTACAAAGCTATAGTAATCAAGATAGTATGGTACTGGCACAAAAACAGAAATATAGATAAATGGAAAAGGAATATAAAACCCAGAAGTAATCACACACTTATATGGTTACCTTTTTTTTTTTTTTTTGATAAAGGAGGCAAGAATTTATAATGGAGAAAAGACAGCCTCTTCAATAAGTGATTATGAGAAAACTGGACAGCTACATGTAAAAGAATGAAATTACAACACTCCCTAACACCATGTACAAAAATAAACTCAAAATGGATTAAAGACCTAAATGTAAGGCTAGACACTACAAAACTCTTAGGGGAAAAACATAGGCAGAATGCTCTATGACATAAATCACAGCAATTTAATTTTGAACCACCTCCTTGAGAAATGGAAATTAAAAAAAAACAAAAAAATAATGGGAGCTAATGAAACTTAAAAGCTTTTGCACAGCAAGGGAAACCATAAACAAGACAAAAAGTCAACCCTCAGAATGGGAGAAAATATTTGCAAACAAAGCAACTGACAAAGGATTAATCTCCAAAATTGACAAGAAGCTCATGCAGCTCAATATCAAGAAAACAGACAACCCAATCCAAAAATGGGAAGAAGTCCTAAATAGACATTTCTCCAAAGAAGATATACAGATTGCCAACAAACACATGAAATCATCAATAATCATTAGAGAAATGCAAATCAAATCTACAATGAGGTATCATCTCACACCGGTCAGAATGGCCATCATCAAAAAATCTACTAATAATAAATACTGGAGAGGGTGTGGAGAAAAGGAAACCCCTTTGCACTGTTGGTGGGAATGTAAATTGACACAGCCACCATGGAGAAAAGTATGAAGGTTCCTTAAAAGACTAAAAATAGAACTACCATATGACCCAGCAATCCCACTACTGTGCATATACCCTGAGAAAACCATAATTCAAAAGGAGTCATGTACCAGAATATTCATTGCAGCTCTATTTACAATAGCCAGGACATGGAAGCAACCTAAGTGTCCAACGACAGATGCATGTTTAAAGAAGATGTGGCACATATATAAATGGGATATTACTCAGCCATAAGAAGAAATGAAATTGAGTTATTTGTAGTGAGGTGGATGGACCTGGAGTCTGTCATACAGAGTTAAGTATGTCAGATAGACAAAAACAAATACCGTATGCTAACACATATATATGGAATCTGAAAAAAAAAAAAAAAAGGTTCTGAAGAACCTAGGGGCTGGACAGGAATAAAGATGCAGATGCAGAGAATGGACTTGAGGATACCGAGAGGGGGAAGCGTAAGCTGGGGCAAAGTGAGAGAGTGGTATGGACAAATATACTCTACTAAATGTAAAATTGATAGCAAGTAGGAAGCAGCCACATAACACAAGGAGATCATCTCGGTGCTTTGTGACCACCGAGGTGGGTGGCATAGCATGGCTGGGAGGGAAACGTAAGAGGGAGGAGATATGGGGAATATGTATAGGTATGTGTGGTTTACTTTGTTATAAAGCAGAAACGAATACACCATTGTAGAGCAATTATACTCCAATAAAGATATTAAAAAAATAAAATAAAAAGAATACTACAAAAGAAAATCATCAAACCACAAAAGGAAAAAAATAAAGAACAACTACAAAAACAACTGGAAAACAAGAATTAAAATGGTGATAAATACATACCTATTAATAATTACTTTAAATGGCAGTAGACTGCTCCAATTAAAGACACAGAGTGGCAGATTGCATAGAAAAACAAACTACAACATGATGCCTGTAAGAGACTCATTTCAGTGTCAAAGCCACAAACAGACTGAAAATGAGCAGATGGAAAAAGATATTTCATGGTAATGGAAACAATAAGAAAGCAGGGGAAGCAATACTCATATCAGACAAAATAGACTTTTAAAAATCCATAAAGAAAGAAAAAGAAGGGTATTATACAATGATAAAGGATCAATACAAGAAGAGTATAGGCACAGTAACATGTATGCACCCAATTTAGGAGCACCTAAATACATAAAACTAACAGAAATAAAGGGAGGAATTGACAGGAATCAATAATAATAGGAGACCTTAACACCTCATTGACATCAATGGACAGGTCATCCAGCCAGAAAATCAGTAAGTTGACAGAGGTCCTAAATGACATAATAGACCAGTTTGACTTAATTGATATCTACAGGGCAGCACATCCAAAAAAGCACAGAATACACATTCTTTTCAAGCACACATGGAATGTTTTCTAGGATAGACCACATACTAGGTCACAAAACAAGCCTCTACAAATTTAAGAGGATAGAAATTATTTCAAGCATCTTTTCTGACCACAATAGTATGAAAATAGAAATCAATCATAGCAAAAAAAAAAAAAGAAGGAAAAGAATGTACACATGGTGACTAAACAAGCAGCTACTAAAACCATGTGGAAATGATGAAATCAAAGAGTAAATCAGAAAATACCTTGAGACAAATGACAATAACAACAGAACCTTAAAATATCTATGGGATATAGTAAATGTTTTAAGAGTGAAATGCACAGTGATACAGGTCTTCCTCAAGAAAAAAGAAAAAACTCAAACAAGCAACCTAATGTGCCATCTAAAAGAATTAGAAAAAGAAGAACAAACAAATCTCAAAATCAGCAGAGAAAGGAAATTAAAAGATCAGAGAGGAAATAAATAAAATAGAGATCAAAAAGGAATAGAGAAGATCAATAAAGCCAAGAGCTGTTTTTTGGAAAAGATAAACAAAATCAACAAACCTTGATCCAGGTTAATCAAGAATAAAAGAAAGAGGACCCAAATAAACAAAATAAGAAATAAGAGACAAGAAATACCAATACCACAGAAATACAAAAAAAAAAAAAAAAAAACTCATAAAAGAATACTATGAATGGTTATATGCCAACAAACTGGACAACCCAGAAGAAATGGACAAGTTTCTAGAAACATACAGCCTACCAAAACTGAGTCAAGAAGAAACAGATAATTTGAAGAAACCAATCACCACAATTGAAACAGATAATTTGAACAGACCAATTACTAGAAGTGAAATAGAATCTGTTATAAAAATACTCCCTGCTGGCAGCTTCATTGGGGAAGTCTACCAAATATACAAAGAAGAACTTATATCTATCCTTCTCAAACTATTCCAAACAACTGAAAAGAAGAGAACACTTCCAAATTTATTCTATGAGGCCACCATCACCCTGATATCAAAAGCAGATAAAGAGACTATACAAAAAAAAAAAAAATTGCAGGTCAATACCTTTGATGAATACAGATGCAAAAATCCTCAACAAAAAATTAGCAAACTAAATCCAACAATACCTGAAAAGAACCACATACCATGATCAAGTTGGATTCACCTTAGGGTCACAACGATGGTTCAACAAATGCAAATCAAACAATGTGACATGTGACATTAACAAAAGGAAAGACAGAAACCACATGATCATCTAAATAGATGCAGAAAAATCATTTGAAAAAATTCAACGTCCATTCATGATAAAACTTCTCACCAAAGTGGGTAAACAGAAGACATGTCTCAACATAATAAAAGCCATTTATGACAAGCCCACAGCCAATATAGTACTCAATGGTGAAAAGCTGAAAGCCTTCCTACAAAATTCCAGAACATGACAAGGATGCCTACTTTCACCATTTCTATTCAACATAGTATTGGAAGTCCTAGTTACAGCAATCAGACAAGAAAAATAAATATGAGGTATATGGGGATATATGTATATGTATAGCTGATTCAGTTTGTTATAAAGCAGAAACTGCACACCATTGTAAACAATTATACTCCAATAAAGATGTTAAAAACAAACAAACACTAAGAACAGAGCCTGCCCAAGTAGCTGTCACGTAACTAATGCATCCATGAGCCAATACCCCAGCCATTCCCTCTGCCAAACCCTCTCACTTTCCCAAACTCGCTTTGATTTCTACATGTGAATTGCCACTGGTTTCCTTATAACTTTCTCAGGTTGACACAGCAAACAGATTTTGTTGCTGCCAGTGCCCATCTGAGTTGCCATTCTGCAGTGGTGGGATTCCTGGTTCAATACTTAACTGGAGGCTTAAGTGGTTTTTGGTGTTGGTGCTACTTGCTGTTTTATCTGTAGAATTTTCTTAGGTGGAAGGACAAAAAGCCTTCTTGGTATACAGTATGTTCCTAGTAAATGTTTGCAGAATTTCCTGGACCTCCACTTCCTAGTCATTGATATAAAACTATCTGTAAAATTCATTTTAGTAGTAAAAAGCTATGGGTGTTGTCATGATCCAGGTATATTTGATACAAAAAATGCATTTATATGTTTCACTGAATTTCTCATTAATACCTATTATAATGTGTTAATGCAGTTATTTACATGTCTACCTCCTTCTCCTGTCCATGAAGTCCTGAGAGCAGGTATAGCTGTTATTCATCTTCATACACCTAGCTTTGGGCACAGTGCCTTTCCATACTAGGTATTCAATAAAAGTCTGTGGAAAAGCCATCTTTAGAAACTATACTTCTTAATTATGAGTCCCACATTAAATATTTTAAATTATATATAAAAGGGGGAGGGATAAATTGGGATATTGGGATTGACATATACACACTACTATACATAGAAGATAGATAACTAATAATGATGTACTGTATAGCACAGGGAGCTCTACTCAATACTCTGTAATGACCTATATGGCAAAAGTATCTAAAAAAGAGTGGATATATGTATATGTATAACTGATTCACTTTGCTGTACAGCAGACAGTAAAACAACATTATAAATCAACTATACTCCAATAAAAATTTTAAAATAAAAAAATTCAAATAGAAGGAAAAAAATAAGAAATAAAAGGTGTCTGAATTGAAAAGAAAATGGTAAAACTGCCACTATTTGAAGATGACATGATACTCTAAGTAGAGAACCCTAAAGTCTCCATACAAAAAACTATTACAACTAATAAATTCAGCAAAGTAGCAGGATACAAGGTTAATATACAGAAATCTGTTGCATATCTTTACACTAACAATGAAATATCAGAAAGAGAAAGTAAAAGACAATCCCATTTAAAATCATGTCAGTAAAATAATAAAATAAAATAAAATACCTAGGGATAAACTTAACCAAGGAGGTGAAAGACCTACACACTGAAAACTGTAAAACCTTGTTAAAGGAAATTTAAGGTGTTTCAAATAAATGGAAAGATACCCCATGTTCTTGGATTGGAAGAATTAATATTGTTAAAATGGCCATACTCCCCAAAGCAATACAGGATGAATGCAATCTGTATCAAAATATGCATGACACTTTTCACAAAACTCGAACAAATAACCCTAAAATTTATACACATTCACAAAAGACCCCAAATTGCCAAAGTGATCCTAAAGAAAAAGAACAAAGCTGGAGGTATAACCTTTCCAGATTTCAGATTATATTAAAATAGAGATCAAAAAGGAATATAAAGATACTAATCAAAACAGCATGGTGGTCACACGAAAACAGACATATAGACCAATGGAACAGAATAGAAATCCCAGAAATAATTCCACACACCTAGAGTCAATCAAACTATGACAAAGGAAGCAAGAATATACAATGGAGAAAAAACAGCCTTTCAACAAGTTATGTTTGAAATGCTGGACGTATGCATGTAAATAAATGAAATTAGAACACTCCTCCATACCATATTCAAAAATAAGCTCAAAATGGTTTAAAGATCTAAATGTAGGAAATGAAACCATAAAACTTCTATAAGAAAACACAGGCAAAACACTTTTTGACATAAATGTAGCAATATTTTCCTGGATTAGTCTCCTAAGGCAAAGTAAAAAAAAATAAAATATAACAAATGAGACCTAATTAAACTTAAAAGATTTTGCACAGCAAAGGACACCATAGAGAAAAACAAAGACAACATACAGAATGGGAGGAAATATTTGCAACCAATGAGACTGACAAGGAATTAATATACAAATTATACAAACAGCTCATACAACTCAATATCAAAAAAACAAACAACCCAATTAAAAAATGGGTAGAAGACCTAAACAGACATTTTTCCAAAGAGATGACGTACAGATGGCTAACAGGCACGTGAAAAGATGCTCAATATTGCTAATTATTAGAGAAATGCAAATCAAAACCACAGTGAGGTTGGTTCACCTCACACCAGTCAGAATGGCTATCATCAGAAAGTCTATAAATAATGAATGCTGGAGAGGATGTGGAGAAAAGGGTCCCCTCCTACACTGTTGGTGGGAATGTAATTTGGAGCAGACACTATGGGAAACAGTATGCAAGTTCCTTAAAAAACTATAAATAGAGCTAACATATGATCCTGCAATCCCACTTCTGGGTATATACCCAGAAAAAACAAAAATTCTGATTTGAAAAGGTACATGCACCCCAATGTTCATAGCAGCACTATTTATAATAACCAAGTCATGGAAACAACTCAACTGCCCATCAACAGATGATTGACTTAAGATGGTGTGATATATACACATTGTGTATGTGTTTACACACACAATGTAATATTACTCAGCCATAAAAAATAATGAAATACTGCCATTTGCAGCAACATGGATAGACCTAGAGAACATTATACTTAGTGAAGTAAGTCAAAGCTAAATACCAATAATATCATTTATATTTTGAATCTAAAAATTAATACAAATAAATCTATATATAAAACAGAAACAGATTCACAAACATAGAAAACAAACTTCTTAGGTTACTGAGGGTCAGGGGGATGGACAAATTAAGAATATGGCATTAACAGATACAACTACTATATGTAAAATAGATAAGCAACAAGAATTTACTTTATAGCATAAGGGATTATATTCAATATCTTATAATAACCTATAATGGGATATAATCAGAAAAAAAATAACTGAATCACTATTCTGTACACCTGAAACTGACACAATATTGTAAATCAAAAGTAGTTCAATTAAAAAAAGAATAATCAAATTTTTGATTATTTTTTTATACTCAGACATCATGGATATAAACACTTATTAACAATATAAAAAGTCTAAGTTGATCATTTATTTTTAGAATATGTGAATAAATTATTATATAAACCTGAGGATAGCAAATATTTTCTGTAAAAAAAAAAATTAGGTAATAAATACCGGATTGACCAAAACGTTCATTTGGTCTTAAGTAAAAATAAAAGACACATTTTTCATTTTCACAAAGACCTTTATTGGACAACATATTCAATAACTGAACAAACTTTTGGCCAATTTAATATGTTAGGCTTTGTGTCCATACAGTCTCTGTGGCATCTATTTTCCATTTTAGCATGAAAATTTCCAAAAACAATACATAAACAAATGAGAATAGTTGTCTTCTAATAAAAGGCAGATTAGCTTGAGTTGGCCTATGGGCTACAGGTGGCCGACCCTTAATCTAACATATTTCTATAGAAAAAGACATATGATTACTCGGTGAGTTTCTGATTTTTTTTTTTTTTTTTTACACATTATTAAACTGGTGAAAATCCTGAGTTGAAAGCAAGGAGTTTTTCTGCTCTGTTCTGAATTATTCGTTTGTTGTGAATTTGTTTTTTCATCCTTATTTTAATGATCATATGGAGTTCTCACTGGGATGTATTTTTTGTTATAGTATTTTTTGAAAATACTTGAGCATTTGCTTGAATTTGAATTCAATTTCTCAAGTCTATCAATTAAATATCAGTAGTGTGTCTTGGGAGGTATTTTCTACAAAGTTTCTCTACACAAGATTCTCAACAGACTTCTTCTCAATGATCTTCTCTGGAAAGTCTATAAAATTCTATGGTTATGTGGCTTTCTTTCTCTCCAAACTATGGATTCCTCTCTCTTTGAATCATTTTTCTATGTACTTGTCTCAAGTATTGACAAACAATTAACAAGGAAAGACAGCAGAAAGAAGGGAAAAAATGGATAGGGAGAGGAAGAGTGGGTGGGAGTGAGGAAAGGAAGGATAAACAAGTGTTATTCTGTTGTTTGACAGAAAGTGTGGCTTCCTAAATGAAAATATTCAGTATTTATTCTTTTACTGAGAGTTCATATAAGACTCAAAGTATTTTTGTCAATAACACATTAAATGAACACCGGCTGTAGCTGACTGTGTTATTTTTCCCAGTTACTGACTTCCCTCCCTGTAAGACAGTTACATCTCTTCACTCCATTTCATGTGACATGCATGGAATTCTATGGCAGGAACTTATCCCCCTACCTATTTGACTTCAAGTTTGACCTTGTGACTTGCTTTCGTCAATTAAATATAAGAACAATGAATGTGTATTACTCTGAAAGACACTTTAAAATCCTTTCTATGGTTCTACCATTGCCTGCTAGAGTAATATCACAGAGTACTTTTGGCTCTTCTTTCAGTTTGGATTCTTGAATAAAGAAAATACATTGAACAGAACTGAGCAAGGAAGAACAGAGCCAAAGCCAATCCTCAGGTGAAATGTAGCATGGATGACAAATAAATGATTTGTTGTAAGCCACTGAGATTTTCAGGTTCTTACTATAGCATAACCTGGTAAAAGTTTAAAAGTATGAAAATTGTATGAGCAACGGGGTTGTTACCACCGTTACAACCTAACACAAGTGACATTGGTTTCAGGACCAGGCAGAAGATAGGAAGAAAACTGTTACTGGAGAATGGACATAGGGAATCATATTAGGCACAAGTCCAAAGCATCTGGTACAATTTTTGTGGTAACTGGAGAGCCACATACTACAACAATTGAACCTGTATTTTATTAAACAGGTTTGGGAACAGACTGTTTCTACATACCTTAGTGTATATTCCTGACCACTTTTTTCCTATTATATCAATTCTTCTTCATGCATCTGATTTCACTTGTTGGAGATCATTAAGATTTTGAATTTGCCTTTCAGTTCTCATTGTACTTTCTTTACCTAGGTGGTTTGATTAATTCCCATGAAATCAAATGCTACTGTATACTAATAATTGTTCTAAATGTGTATGTTCAAATTATATCTCTCTCCTAGGATCAAGACAAATATAGTCACCTTCCTATTTTAAACCACTAAGTGAATGATCTAAATACTTCTAAAACTGAATGTGGATGGAGAAATACAACCAAGAGAATTCTGGATTTTCCACAACCCCAGGACTTCTCCTCCCAAAATAATCACTTTCTCATAACTATCTACTTAGTTAAGTCTGCCCAGCAAGCTGGAAAATTTACCCCAACACTTTCTCTTACTTCTCTCATCCTCACCTCCCACTTCCACTCCAAAAACGTTTTATTATACATTCTAAGTCAATCCTTATGTCACTTTTCATTATCTCTGTTATCAAATTAGCTCAAACCATCTGAAAATATTTCAATATTTTTAAACACTTATCTGTATATTTGTTCTTGACCTTTTAAAAAGTATTCTCAGTCGAGCACCCAGAATTATCTTAAAAATGCCTACTGCTTTTAGGATAAAGTTAAAGCCCTGACACCCAGGCTGAAGCTCAACCTACTCTTTCCCTCATCAAATACAGTCCAAACATTCTTCTCATGGTTCAACTGTTCAGTGACACCACACTTTTTCACTTCTCCTTGAACTTCCACATATTCTTCACTCTTCCTGTTTCCTTCTCTTTTCTCTTCATTATTCTAGCCCTGGTTTAAGTATCCCTTCTTCAGGGTATCCATCACTGTCCTTAAAGTCTAGATTATATCCCCGTGTACATCCCATAACAGCTATCAAAATTTATTTCTGATTTTTATTTGCATAATTGTTTAATATTCCAAATCGTTTCTCTCCTGACATAGAACTTAGCACATGGAAAGCACTGAGTAAATATGGGTTAAATGAATGGATGAATATAAATATAGTTTCAGAATTGTGATGACTTTATCACTTTTTTGACCTTTTGAGTTTCTTTTATCAGATTAGTCCTTTTTATTATTTGTATGACTATTTCACAGCAGCTTTTGTTTTAAATGTGGCTACTAAAACTGTACAGTGCCTGAAGTAACTTAAAAAATGTGAATTCTTCATGTTATTGTGATTTTTTTTAAAAGGATAACTTCTTAAGAGTATATCTTTTTCCTCATTACCTCTTTTAATAATTGTTAGAAGTAAAATATCAGAAAACCTAAATGACTGCAATTTATAGTGATGCCAAACTTGAAATATAGAAGAATTTCAAATTGAGAATTTATTAAGTATACTGACAACCAGGACTACTTTAACAGAAGAATATATCCATGGCTTAATTAAATTTTGAATCACATAATAAAAGACAACTGAAAAATTTGGCTAAAAATAAATTTTCCAGAAAAGATTGGGAAGACACATTTCAGAATGATGAAATTACCTCCACCAGTTTCCCTTCATCATGTTTCTTTTAGAATATGAAACTGAATAGGTACTGTGAGCCATTTAAATTGCAATTTAAGTACTTTTATTGTATCATGACACATGACAAATACATCAGCAATGTCAGAGTCTCAGGCTTTATGTGTTAACTTCAAATTGGATAATTATTTCTGATCATATAAATAAAATCATGATGCCTACTTCTCTATTTCCTGAAATTCATGCCTTTGGGATTCAAAAAGTTAAAACTAACAATTGATGAATAATTTATTGAAACTATTTTAGAAAAATCTTTGTGTCTTAGTGTTTCTCTCAGAGGTAAGTAGCAATAATATAATAATTAATAATAATATTATAATAAGAACAACATACTGGATATTATTAACTTGTTAAAATTAGGTAGTAGGGGAAGGGTTGTTGAAAAATTGAACAAAAAAATGACATTGTTAATAAAAAACATATTACACAGTAGTTTGGGGTATTCTGCTGAAGGTGGGGGCAAGGAGGAGAAGTTTGAGAAGGAGAAACTTACAGAGTATTAAAGCGAATGTTTGAAAATGCATGTTATGGTTAATTTTATGTGTCAAATTGACTGTATCACAGGGTACCCAGACATTTGGCTAAACAGTGTTTTCTGGGTGTGTTTGTGAGGGTGTTCCTAGGTAAGAATAGCATTTGAATCAGTAGACTGAGTAAAGCAGATTGCCCTCCCCAGTGTGGGTGAGCATCATCCAATCCACTGATAGCCTGAATAGAAGAGAAAAGGCAGAAGAAAGGAGAATTTGCTTTCTCTCTGCCTGATCTGCATGAGCTGGGACACTGATCTCCTATCCTTGGACTGAGACATGATTGGTTTTCTTGGTTCTGAGGCTGTCAAACTCAGCCTGGAATTTACACCATTAGCTCTATAGTTCTCATGTCTTTGAATGTGAACTACAACTTACACCACTGGTTCTTTTGGTTCTCAAGGTGTTGGACTCAGAGTAGAACTACACTACCAGTCTTCCTGGGTCTTCAGCTTGCAGATGGCAGACTGGAACTTCTCAGCTTTCACAGTCATGTGACCCAATTCCATATATATATATATATATATATTTATATGTACTGTATATGAATACATTCTATTAGTTCTGTTTCTCTGGAGAACCCTGAATAATATAATGTAAGTGAAGATCATTAGAGCTGCTCACTAAAGTAAAATAGTTCCTGCTAAAACAAGATGTGCTTAATTGAAAATGTATTTTTTGTTTTATAGAAATATTATATTTAATGAAAATCTATAATTAAGTTAAACTTTCTTTGCAGTATGATAAGCTGGGTGGATATTCAGATTTAAATGTGTATGGCCCCAATTTTTCAGCAAACCAGGATCAAAGCAAGGTAAGGTCAGTAAAAAAAAAAAAATGACTATAAAAATAAAAAGGACTAAACAGATGTACAAATATAACAGTCAGGGAAGATTAATTATACAGAAAAATTCAGTAAAGAAGCAGCTTTCATGGGAATCATCACAATCCATGCAAAAGAGAGAATTTGAGGTAGGCAGTGAAGTTATAGCTAGGTTACTGATAGACTAAGAAGTATGTAAGCATACCCCAGGAAGTAAGATCAAGGCCAAATTCAGATCAATGAGATCTGCAAGGCATAAATCTAGAATGGCAAGCTATTAGGTTTGACTATGTACATTTTTTATATAGACTAAATATATATTAAAAATCTATTTGTACCAAACTGTGTTCTATCACTACAAGAGATAAAAGTGTCTGTTCTTATCTGGTGGGGGTGAGAATAGAGGATGGGAGAATACTAAATTTAAAAATCCAAAAAAATTGATGTAAATGAACATATTTACAAAACAGAAGTAGGCTCACAGACATAGAAAACAAACTTATGGTTACCAAAGGGGATAGCAGGAGTGGTGGAGGAGAGAGATAAATTAGGAGTTTGGGATTAACATACACATACTACTATATATAAAATAGAGGGCTTCCCTGGTGGCGCAGTGGTTGAGAGTCCGCCTGCCGATGCGGGGGACATGGGTTCGTGCCCCGGTCCGGGAAGATCCCACATGCCACGGAGCAGCTGGGCTCGTGAGCTGTGGCCGCTGGGCCTGCGCGTCCAGAGCCTGTGCTCCGCGGCGGGAGAGGCCGCGGCAGTGAGAGGCCCGCATACCGCAAAAAAAAAAAAAAAAAAAAAAAGAATCATTTTTGGGCTTCCCTGGTGGCGCAGTGGTTGGGAGTCCGCCTGCCGATGCAGGGGACACAGGTTCGTGCCCCGGTCCGGGAGGATCCCACATGCCGCGGAGCGGCTGGGCCCGTGAGCCATGGCCGCCGAGCCTGCGCGTCCGGAGCCTGTGCTCCGCAGCGGGAGAGGCCACAACAGTGAGAGGCCCGCGTACCACCAAAAAAAAAAAAAATTATATTTATATGTATATAAATGTATATATATTTATATGTATATATACATATAACTGAATCACTTTGCTGTATACCTGAAACTAACACAACACTGTAAATTAACTAGACTTCAATTTAAAAAGATGGTTAAAAAATAAAAATAAAAATATAGATTTCAAAAGCAATAAATAGATAATAAGCACTACTTTGAAAACTAAAGTAGAGTATTTCTGGGTGGCTACTATTGTTAGGTTGTGCAAGAAAGAGCAAACTGTGTCTGTGTGAAACTTATGGTTTGTTGAATGTTAACTTTGTACCATATAAGTGTTAGGTACATCATATTACAATCCTCATCTCTTTTCTCACCTTCTCTCCAAATCATTACAGATTACTTGTATACATAACCACAAATATATACAAGTGCATTAATGAAGAGGCAGTATGATGAAAATTACAGAAAGAAAATTAGAAGACAGATCTAGGTAAATTCTTAAATTCTACCACTACCTAAATATGAACCTGTAAAATATTTACTTTTGACCTGTATTTATTGCACAGCTGGGGTAAGAATAGCAGCAGACCCACAAGGGAGCTGTGAGAGGAAATGAAATATATGTGGATACACTTTGAAAACTAAACAGAGATGTGAAAATATAAGAATATATTCATCACTATCTTCATATCATCATTTGTATATATGTATAAAGTATGTAAAAATGAGAATAATATCAACATAAATTCCTAGTAATTTAAACTGATATTATCCTTAGCCATATTACTGCAAAGATAGGTATTGATACATAAGCAGTGAAATATGAACACCCACAGGAAATTGCTGAATTTGTGGGAAAATTCTTTCTGATAACATTTAACACAGAAGTTAAAATTTTCCACATAACAGATAGAAAAAATAAATAACAATGAATAAATAAAGTGATAGGTAAAAACACTGAATATATATATGTGTACATATGTGTGAATATGTATGTGTGTGTTTATCCAACTAGATTAGATATATACAACTACTAGTTTTAGTACATATAGGTATATGAACAGAGTATCAAATTAAGTAACTTATTACCTTTGAATCTGCTCATGCTTCAAGAAAGCTCATGCTTCCTTCTCACTGGGCAATTGCATAACTGAGAGATGAGCTGAACAGCCATCAAAGACAGGATTAGAAGCTAGCAACATGAATACTTAATAAAAAGGCAATATTTTTCAGTCTCCTTTACAGATAGCAATGGCCCTATAATTAAGTAATGGCCAATATAAGCAGAAGTATCTTGCGAAAGTTTGGAAAATTTTCTTCAGAAGTGCATAACTTTCATCCTTTCATTCATCAAGATTTCTTCCAGCCTGCTGCCTAAAATTGATATCTGATGGCTGGAGCTCTAGCTGCCAGTTTGGCTTAAGTGTCACCCTGTAGGTAATAAGATGTAGAACAGCTTTGACATATATACCCTGCGCTGTTTACTTCAGGAAATTTACAGGAAAAGGAACTATGTTTATATTTTATCTGGCTTTGGGTCTCTATTTCTGACATCTGCATGTAAATACAATGAAACACATAGACAAGAGGTAATTAGAGAACTATTAAGGAACATTATGTAATTATAAATGTCATATTCTGATAAAGGCTTTTATGTATTTGAAACAACTTGGGGGAAAATATTAAGAGATTCATGTAGATTCAATGACTGAAAACAAATAAACTGGCAATTACTATTCCTACCACAGTATGAACTATGAAAGGGAATAATTTGGGACTGGTTCCCACTTCAGTGTAAAGAATTAAAAACATGAAGCCATAATACTCAGGGCCAATTTGGGCAGGAGCAAGGTGTCCTTTGACTACCACAATTTTGTAGGATCAGTTCTATCTTTATTCTACCATGCATCTCCCAAGTAAAGTAACTCTGACATACCTCGGGGACAAGGCACCTGAAATCAGTCAGGAAGAATATGCCTCAAAATATCCACACTATCTGCACATAGAGTTCCACACTCATGGAGGAGTGCTGCTCATAAGAAATAGTCTATTTTTAGAAATGAGGATAGTAAAGAGGAAGGCTATGTCATGTCTTAACTTTGTCATACCACCCTGAAGAATAGAATTTTTGTTTGCTTGTTTATTATGTAATACACTGGGAATAAAGAATTCTTCAATTAGTTGGTCCCACCCAGATCAGTGAAAATGTTAGTAATCAGTATATATTCTGGAAGCTACTGAGGGTTTTTTTTTGTTGTTGTTTTTTAGGACCATCTGAACACACATGAAATAACAAATAAGTAATTATTAGAACTAATTAGTTATAGAACATATTGTCATATCCATCGAAACAATACAAACTCAATTTAATTGCTCCAAATTACTAAACTGTTAATTTCACTGGATCAGAACATATATATATATATATCTATATATATATATATAATATTATAAGTTCATATATAAAGACAATAATTACAAAACATGTTTCAACTAATGTAGTTAATTTATACAGGGCCTACTTCAATTTTTTTCAGGCCTATCATCTTGGAGAGAATTAAATCTTCCTAACACAAAGAGATTTAGGTGATGGGGGGAAGGGCAATTTCATGTACAGGAAAGCAAATTAAGCAAACTAATTTATCTGACCTCTCTTCAGCTGGGAAAGATTTACTGTTAAGTGAGAAGAACACAATTTAGTGTTAACTAGAAGAGGCAGTAGAGGAGGTTGAAGCAGAAACCTGAAGAAAATACGAAGAAGCTCTGTGTTCATTGTGATTTGCTAAGGCAGAGGAAAGGATTGATTTGTTTTGTTGAAATTTAATTCCTGTATGCAAGGCCACCTCCTTAAGCATCTCAACTTGAAGGGTTTTAGCAAGGTCTATTAAATTATAAGCCCTGAACCATCCTGTTTCACATGGATCTTTCAGTGAGAATTTACACTCAACTAAGAGACCTAGCAGGAAACTGTCCTATTTATGCAATTAAAAAGGAGGAAAAAAAGCAGCTTAAAATTCTTTAAAGTAAAAATGGATGACAGAGGGTCATAAAATTCAAGAAGAGAGACATCAGAATCACATAAAATATTTAGGGTACACATGAAGAAAAATGAAAGACATAGGCCAAAACCATATTCAACACAACACCTATAGGAGTTTAAAAATTAAGAACAGAAACAATGGAGCAAAAGATATAATCAATAAAATAATGCATTGATTGCAATTCCTGTCATCATTAGCTCTAAAATATATTTGTAACCATCTCTACTGCCACCAGCGTCTCTTGTCTGGATTATTACTTTAAACTTCCAATTGTTTTTGCCTTATTGAAAACATTTCCTCTCTCCTTCAGTCACTTCCAAAAGAATAGCCATTTGTCCTGTTAATCATAGGAAAATCCAGATTTCCTGTCACTCTTGTGCTCAAGATCACCCTGTCCTTTCTTAACTCAATCCAAGAGCAAAATCAAACTCCCTTCAATATCCTACAAAAATCTACAATTTGTGCCTGTTACCTCTTTCTGAAATCCATAATTCAAATTGAAATTAAGCACATAAACAACAATAGAATTATTGCATATGTACTATTGAACTAAGATGGCCAATTTAAAATTCTACTTCATCAAAACACTGAAACACAATATAATATTTAACCTCTTTTTACATTCAGATGTATTATACTAATGTAATATATACTAGAAACCTACCCTAATTTGTAGTCTGATAAATCTAGTTTATTGATGTAATCATATCAAATAAAAATTATAGGTTACTTTATATTATTTATAAAAATAATCCTATAGCAGATCTTATTAAATGACAAGCTCTTCTTGAGAAAGAGTCCATAGTATTAATTTATTGTATTTACAAGCTAGAAAGAAATAAAACTTTAAAAAGGGATTTATTTCAATAAATTAAATAATTAATTTAATAAGAAGAAATTGTATAATAAGAAAAACAGAATAAGCCCTCAAAAATAAAGTAGGGAGGAACTTCCCTGGTGGTGCAGTGCTTAAGAATCTGCCTGCCAATGCAGGGGACATGGGTGTGAGCCCTGGTACAGGAAAATCCCACATGCTGCAGAGCAACTAAGCCTGTGTGCCACAACTACTGAGCTTGCTCTCTAGAGCCCGTGAGCCACAACTACTGAGACCGTGTGCGACAACTACTGAAGCTCGCATGCCTACAGCCAATGCTCCACAACAAGAGAAGACACTACAATGAGAAGCCCCTGCACTACAATGAAGAGTAGCCCTCAGTTGCAGCAACTAGAGAAAGCCCACGTGCAGCAATGAAGACCCAATGCAGTCAAAAATAAATAAATAAATTTATTAAAAAAATAAATAAAGGAGGGAAACAGAAATTACTGGATTAGATACTAGGAAATGTATAGATTCAGTAATAAATAAATAAAAAAATCTATCATTCAGACAAGCAGTGATTAAAAATAAATCATGACTTAGACCAAAGTTAAAATTTAGGTAAACACCATAAACTATAAGGAAATAAAAGAGAAATACTTTCTTAAGTATTTGAAATAATTTTGAAAGCTAGATGAAATAAACAATTTTTTACACAAAAAATGTAAATTAACAACTTACCTTTAATGAAAAATTTAAGTCTAAAACAAATTGTGGAAATAATGTTTTAGAAATAGAAGCTTTACTACTAAGTTATTTTGTGGTAATACACAAACCCTGAATTTCAGTGGCTTAGACAACAGTTAGTTTCTCTGTCATGTCACATGTTCATCAGGAGTAGTCTGAGAATTTTATTATGTCTTATCCTCACTAAGGACCCAAGGTAACAAAGTAGGCATTTTCTGGAGTGCTACTGAATTGTAATTGAAGGAAAGACAAAGTAGTTTCATATCAGTTCCTCAAACTGTCAGGGATACTTACAACTTTTATTAACGTTCCTTGGGTCAAAACAAGTTAAATGGACACATCTAAATTTAAGAAGTACAGTTGAAAACATTTGATGATTCTAATGGTTGCTATAATTTTCCTTTCTGTTCACTAAGTAATATCTGTATTCTTCGATGTGGATGTGGTAGTTAATTTTATATGTCAATCCTACTGAGCCATGGGATGTCCTGAGTGTTGGTCAAAAATTATTCTAAGTCTGTCTGTGAGAGGTGTTTTTTTTGAGGGGGGAATGCAATTAATATTTGAATAGGAAGACTGGTAAAGAAATGTACTCCCTTAAGTTGTTGAACCTCATCCAGTCAGTCGAAGGACTAAATACAACAAAAAGACTGATCCTGGCTCAAGTAGGAGTAACCTCCTCCTTTCTGACTATGTGGGGCTGGGACATCAGACTTTTCCGGCCTTCATCCTGGAACTGAAACATCTGCTTTTTTTTTATTTTTTAATTAATTTTATTTACTTATTTTTGGCTGTGTTGGCTCTTCGTTGCTGGGCGGGGCTTTCTCTAGTTGCAGAGAGCAGGTGTTACTCTTTGTTGAGGTGTTTGGGCTTCTTACTGCAGTAGCTTCTCTTGTTGCAGAACACGGGCTCTAGGTGTGCAGCTTCAGTAGTTGCAGCACGTGTGCTCAGTAGTTGTGGCTTGTGGGCTCTAGAGCTCAGGCTCAGTAGTTGTAGCGCATGGGCTTAGTTGTTCTGTGGCATGTGAGATCTTCCTGGACCTGGGATTGAACCCATGTCCCCTACATTGGCAGGCAGATTCTCAACCAGCGCACCACCAGGGAAGCCCTGAAACATCTGCTTTTGAGTCTCTCTCCTGATGGCTTTCAGAGTGGAATCTACCCATCAGCTCTCTTGGTTCTTAGGCCTTCAGACTTGGACTGAAACAACAGCATTGACTCTCTTGGTTCTCATAACTTCAGTCTTGTAAGGACCTGCAGCATCAGCTCTCCTGCATCTCCAGACTGCCAATTCACCGTGCAGATCTTGAGACTTCTCAGACTCCGTAAGTCACTTGAGTCAATTCCTTGTAATACATCTATAGATATCTATCTATCTATCTTCTAATGCTTCTGTTTCTCTAGAGAACCCTGACTAATATTCTGCTCAACACATTCTCATCTCAAAGGAGACAACTAGGAGTCCCACTCATTTTCTGCAACCAGATAAACATCCAGGATTTTTGATGAACAATGGTCTCTTCATCATGTTCATCAAATATTTGGGAAAGTTATCTGCCCCGCCCTTGCAATATACAAAGTTTATCTACAATAAACAAACTTTTTTTTTTCCAATGGATGAGATTGGAACAAGAGTGATTAGTCTGTGTAAATCCTAAAATGTCTCTACAGGGACTTTCAGGATTGTCCCATATATGAGTAGAGAATGCTCCTGGATGACTGGATTGTGAATCAGCTCCAAGTTAATGTTCTCCATGGTCTTGTTCTGACCTCTGAAACCATCTTTCACCTCCTTGAACACCTCTGAGGTAAACATTGCTTCCTTCCTTCAGATTGAGTGATTCTCCTTTTTCATAATTGAGCAGCTTTCTCAGTCTGCTTCCTGTCTGTATACATTTGCTGACCAAGGGTCATTTTAGTCTTGTAAAGTCACTGAAATGCTTTTGACAGTATACAAGACTCCAAAACTTTTTATCTATGTAATTTTACTCAACTCTATATGCAATAGTCATACCTATGCTTCCGTGTTAAACTATTTTTGTTGTATTATTTTTGGTTTCTTTCCCCCAAGTGATTCTTTCTCAATCTCACATTAATTTTGGAAATTAGGATCTATCAAGCCTAGTGGGAGAGCCACACCATTAGAACTTTCCCTAAGTTATTTAATCCAATTGGAATAATTTCCTGGAGCCCTTACCCTAAATTGAACTTTTACTCTGAGATAAACTCATTCAGAGATTTTAAAAATGGATATGCCAACCACAAAATTGTTCTGTTCACTGAGAAAGAGACTGAGAATAAATCAGTCTTTGTCACTCAAATCATTTTCAAGTTTATATTTTGATATTTGAATATGAGAGTCTGTTGCCTTTTTCAGTCCTATAACTAACTGAAATCAGGTAGTGCCTTTATTCAGTTTCATGTATGCTCGCTGACTGGCCAATTCTTTTCTGAATGTCTCTCCTTGTAATATATTTTCTTATAATACTTTATCAATCATAGCTAACTGGAATCTGCATGTTTTAGATACTTTTAGGCAACATATCAAAGTCTCTATTATACACCAAAGTTCAGTAGAAATTATAATAAATATTACTTAAATATATTTGGCCTTACAGTTTTCCTCCATAGTTACTTGCATCGTTACATCCTTTGCAAAGACAACATAAAGATTTTTCTAGTACTGACTTGTGCAGACACTTTTATTTTTTTCACTCATCAAAATAACAAGGAAATATAATTTAAACACATTTCATTAAAACAAACATTAAAACAAATTTATGGGAGAAAGAATAATTGTATCTATACCTAGGATAAGATCATTACTGCAATTAAACACTTATCTCACAGCTTCCTATTATCCAAAGCTAAAGTTAAAAGCAATATTATTTACTTATGTTAAAAGGAAGCCCAGGGCTTCCCTGGTGGCACAGTGGTTGAGAGTTCGACTGCCGATGCAGTGGACACGGGTTCGTGCCCCGGTCTGGGAGGATCCCACGTGCCGCGGAGCGGCTGGGCCCGTGAGCCATGGCCGCTGAGCCTGCGCGTCCGGAGCCTGTGCTCCGCAGCGGGAGAGGCCACAACAGTGAGAGGCCTGCGTACCGCAAAAAAAAAAAAAAAAGGAAGTCCACAGTTTACCTGAGGAGACATTTTTATAGCACAAAATTCCTGGACAATGGTTTTCCATTCTGCATCATATAAGAATCAGTAAGCAGTAGAGTACGGACAATGAAAAATAAGTTTTGTAGGTGATCAGAAATATTCTTCAAGTAGTCTTTCCTTATTCCAAAATTTAATTTAAAAATAACGAGTAAATATATACTCTATATAAATAAAGCTCTACTATGTGCCAGATCTTACACCTGTCCCTTGAACTCATGGAGCTAAATTAGGAAGATAACACAGTAAATAAATTTTAAGAATTACAATCTATATTAGAGTTCTAAAGGAAAGTAATGTAGTTTTTTAAAGAAGTTACTATATTGTGATTGACTGAACCCAGAGAGTGAGGTGTAGAAGTGATTCTTCAGTTTAATCTGAATAATCTTTTTCACTAGTAAGGGTAAAATAAAGCTCCAAATATCACATGTCCATGAATTAATTAACAGGGTTAAAAGTGCTGAATTTTGTATATAAACAAATATTTACATATCATTGAAGGGTTCACTAGAATGAGCTATAACTCTTAATTTTTGAATTTTTACAATTCAACTTGAGACACTGTACTTGCCCCTTCATCATTTATATATTTTTGATAACTACTTTCATTTCAAAAATGTCATCAATAGTCTAATTTTTGCTAACATATTGAAATTACACGTAATAAAGTGTTTTAAGGAGACAAAAGTTGCAACAGATGCTTTTATTTTAATTTTATCAAGCAAAAATTATAAAGTTAAATCACTCACTATACAAACATATCCTCTTATAATATAAATCAACTTTAGATAACCAGCCATTTACATCTGAAAATAATTATTAGAAGCCATATGCCTGATATGCTTAAAACATTATAATGTTCAGAATGAGTATTTTTCAAATGTGTCCTCTTGAAAATATACACCATTAACTTGACTCAGTCACATATTTTGTTATGAAACACTAGTAAGTAGAAATACCCATATTTACTTGATGGTATTTTGTATTTGACACTGTGAGCAGAAACAACAGAAAAAAATAAACCAAAAGGTACATAAAAATATATCAAGTTTAAGAGTTGATGAGAAAGACATACATACACAAAAACACACATGTCTGTGTATTGTGTAGTTTTGTATGTAGTTATTATAGTTATATATTTTATATAATTTTTATATAATTATTTACATTTGTACTTTAAAATATTTCAGTAGGTTAGCCTTTGGGAAGGAGAAGCTGTCTACAGTTTTTTGTTTTATTTTTTGCAAAATAGCAAATAATTGATAATAAAGCAAGAATGATGTTTCCTTTTTTGTAGCTTTTGAAAGCAATTGTACGATCAGAGAATATGTAGTTTAAAACCTGATATTATGTTTAATGTAAAGAGCAGCTTGACTTTTTTAATACAAAATATTTAGAATTTTCTAATTGTTAAAAAAAAAGACAAATCAAAGGCTTGAAATATAATATAATAAATATAATTAAGTAAATATAAAGTTCTTAATTTTGGGTATCATCTAGACACTTATCAATCATTCAAAACACATGCATGTAATTTAAATTTTTTATTGAAGTTTTCCCAAGAGAGCTAAAATTAGATTTTCTAGTAGTTATTATGTATCTCCCAAAATTTCAAATATTATGATATCCTTCTCAAAATTACTTTTCATTTTTCATCCAAAATCTCTTCACAGTCCAAAATCTCTTCAAAGTTTTTCAACTTATGTTCATTTCCTCATTATTTTCTCTTAACCTCTCCTCTGCTTCATATCCCATTTCCTAAAACCCCACAACCAACCCATCCTAGACTCATAGACAACTATAATATTCTTCTGTAGCACACACTTTTGTCCTTTTAAAATAAAATGCAATTAAGTCATTTCTCCCATATATTTTGAAAAAAAGACCAAGGTCAATTTTTTCATGAAGATGAGAAATTTTGAGGACCCAAGCAAGAAACAAATGTGATGTCAAGGAAAAAAAGATTAAACATGAGAAGGCAAAGTTTTTCTCTCCTTTGTTTACTTGCTAGTCAAAAGTGGAATTTAGTAAGTAACATTTATTTAGAAGTACTCAAATCTAAATTTGAAAATTCATGATTGCACTTTTTAATTAAAGAAACATATAAACACATCCAAGAGATTCTCAATTTCCAAATAAGATGAAATGAGTTGTCAACTCTTGGTAAACTGAATCAAATTACCTATTAACTTTGAGTAACAAGGTAACTATTTTATGTAATGAGGAAGCAATACTAAATAACAGGAATACATATTCAGGGTAAGGTGCCTAAAGTTTTAAAATTAAGTCAATCCATCTCTATCTCCCTCAATCAATGAACCAATCTCTTTCTTTCTCCTCCCACCTCTCTCTCCATTTCTCTTCCTCTCTCTCCTAACCTTAATGTTATCAAAAGTTTAATAAGAAAATACGTGACAATGAAGGACATCAAACATTAAGGACTCAGAAGCAATTTGCTCCAAGTGTACTTGTGTTCAGATTTTAGGTTGAAATTTGTTTTCTGCTGACAAATTTTTATCTCCTGCAGACTAGATGTTACTAGCATTTATTTAACAGAAAATCTTATCCACATTTTCTGGCCCCCTGGAAGGATACCCAAGTACACCAAGTGACAAGGGCTATCATGTAGAAAGATTATTGATACATTAATGCATATGCTAAAAATTGTCTCGTGTGTAGAGATTTAGTAAGTGGTTTAATCTGAAACACCACACGGGTCTTGTGGAAACCAAGATATTCCCACTAATGGTGGCTTAGAGACTATTAAAGATATAAAAATTTTGTATTTAATGGGTACATCATGCTCGCAGGAAATTTGGTATATTTATGCTAAAAATTGAATTCATATTTCCTCAGTTAAGTAAAACCTATAAAAGGTGATGGTGCATGTGATAGGAAACAAAACTACGTACTGTTAAAAAAGGGGGAAAAAAAAAAAACTACTCGCTAGATTATTCTTGGTGGAAATGTTTCTCAATCAATGGCTGCATAAGACTTTAACAACTATATCTATGCTTATACACCAAGTAAAACCTTTATGGTCATGAAAGAATGGAGGATGGTAGGAGAGATGTAGAATAATGGTAAAGTGGAGAATGACAGATAAATCCATAGATTCAAACTCACTTTCACAAATTTCCTCAGAAGTTTTAGAAAGCAATCATTTAAAAGAAAGTGTAAGGTAATACAAGAATCACCAGATTGTTAAAATATATATCTACTGATACAGATACAAATATAGAAGTGGATATAGATTCAGATGATATAGATATAAATGATATATAGTTGTAGACATGCATAACTCAGTAGTATACTTCTAAACACTTTCAGCTGAATTTCAGGAACAAATGAAAACGAAATCCGTGAATAAATGAACTACTGTTACTTCAGAGATTAAATATTTAAATAAAGGTGTTTATGCAGGTCTCAAATTTGGCACTAATATTTTAAAAAATATCTTTGTATCATGTCTCAAAATTACATTTAAACAGCTTAAAGTAATTACATTAAATAATTTTATGTAACACTGCCAAGTTAACAACTTAGGTTCTCACCTTGTTTTGACTGGTATTTTACAATAACTTTTAAATTAACCTTCTTCTCTCCCCTACTGCAGTAGTCTTGAATAAAGTTTCCCTTGCCTGTTTAACTTATATGGTGCAATTTTTCCATGATATAATATAAGAATGAACTAAAGAGTTATTAGTGTTTGTTTTTGTTTCCTTGTTATTGTTTCTGGTGATATTTCACTTAAGGTATTTGAAAGTCACTGACTCTGTATGCCAGGAAATAACAAAATTAAAACCGTCCATGATTATGTAATGTAGGTAGGAAAACTCTCCAAACATTTACTATCTACATATATGGTAGATGAGATTGTTCACTGTGCTTAGATCATGAAACACAGCAATATATGAAGAGATACAGAATAGAGTGGGAGGTGTTTTTCTAAGCTCTTTATCCAGCTTTGTCTCCTTAGAAGAACCAAGAATAATGCTTTCATTAAAAAAAAAAAAAAAAAAGGAAAATAACTGCACTGGATTGCGAACCCCTTGACATGTAGTACATGTGTCTGATGCACAATTCTAAAATGATTCTCCTCATTTATTTTTAAAAATAAATCCTGGATGCCATTTATCCCATTCCTTTTCACTCACAAAAAAGGAGTAGTCTGTTCTACAATTTTTCATAGGCATTACTGTCTGACATAATTGTAAAATATTGATGAAGCCAAAGGCATGTCTCACTCTTTTGTCAGGGAAGATCAAATTGGACATAGCCTCTTATGGCCTTAATGTCTTCTCATGTTGCAACCTCTAGAGCTCATTAGAGTTGCTGATTCTCTCACATCTCTGGATGAGCAAAGGGAGCATGTCAAAGGCTAAATCAGTCTGTGTTTTAGTAAATAGGGTGTGGAAAGCTCAAGTGCAATAAGCCATGACTAGCCTGACTTCTGCTTGACCACATGGTTAAATAGGCTATGTAGCAAATGTACAGAGTCAAGATGCTTGCTCTTGACAAGAGAAGGAGAACAGTGTAAAAGTAGTAATGCCTTTGTCCTATTATCAAAGGAAGTTAAGCTAATTGCCCTCCTGAGCTTCCCATTCACTGCCAAGTTGCAGGAAAACCATCAGCAGCTTTAGTCCCATGGTACTGAGAAATGCATTACAATCCTAAACCATTTACTCATTATTCCTTCATCATTAGAGAACTGTGACCTTTAATCCATGACCAATAGATGTGTTTTAATGAGAAAACATTTCTTTTTTTAGAAAAATACAAGTTGTTTTTGAGTTTCAATAGATAATGGGCTTTAAAGTATTCAGTTTGCATTTCCATTCAACATTTATTAGAAAAATAAATGTAGTAAAATATATTTACTACTACTATATGCTAGCATTGCCCATGGAAAAGGGAACAATGATGATCATATGACAAATACAGTCTTGACAGAGAAAGCTTCCAATGTAGTGAAGGGTAGAGACATTAATCAAATGCAAAATTACAATGATGAAAAATGCTATAACAGAGAAGTTCATGGAATATTAAAAGTATGCTAAAGTTTAGCAAGAATAGCAAGATATACAAGTTATTATGTGATACAACCTCAAGTGTACAACATGGATAAACTCAGAGTGAAAAACTTAAAGGATATTTAAATAGTCTGCTACCTATGACTATCTCTAAGTGATTAAATTACTGAAATTTTTATACTCTTTATTTTCCAAATTTTAATAAGAAGATTTTATATTTAAAATTTTGAAATGATGTAAATATTTTAAAAGTACTATGTTTTATTTTCTTATGAAAATAAATAACTTGATAATACTAAAAAAAATCAGAAAGCCAGCACACAAAGCACAAAAATGTAATTTCCATTCTGTGACAGAAGCAAGCACTCCTGTAAACACTTAAAACATAACTTACTGGGTTAAAATTTAAAATATTCTTGATTTGTTATAATCTATGTATAAAACATTTCATTGATTTTCATACATGTATGTTGTTTATAACTGGTAAAAATAATTGCATTAAAAAAATCTTTGTAGATATAAATGAGATTATTACTCTGATAGGAAAGCATAAAACCTAAAATTTCTTATTAATATTCCACCAGTACAAACCACCACCCTCTCACTAGATTAGAAAGAAGATATTCAGGAATTTTCTATCATTTTTAAAAAATGTAATAGAGATTTCACAGTGATAGAGAATTGCCAAATACTTTGTTAACATAATGAGTCCAGGGTACAGATTCTAAGAAACAGAATCTATGATATAAAGGTAAAATAGAAAAAAATAAATTTACAATACATAAAATTAAAATAAGAAATGGGTATAAGTTTGTCCTTTCCCTTTGCAATGTAATTTTCTATTGCTCTTCTCATCAAGAGGTGGAGTCCATTCCTCCACCTTGTGGAATCAGTGTTGGTCTGTGAGTTGTGTTGACTAATAAAATGCAGTGGAAATGCACTGAGGGATTTTAGATGTTAGGCCTGGACAAGACTGGAAATTTCCACTCTCACTCTCTTGTCAAATTGCTCTGAAGCTACCATATAAATAGCCCCTACTCAACCTACTTGAGGATTACATATCATATCAAGCAGAAATATCTTAGCTGAGTTCCTCTAGAACTACTATCTGACTACCAACTGACAATCAGCAACAAACACAAAACAAGTCAGTCCATCTTAGAATATTTAGAAAAAGTACAGCCAGAAGATGACTATGGCTTGATGAGCGATCTCAAGCAAGCCCTGTGGGAGAACTCCCCATCTAAGCCCATCCCAAATTGCTGACGTACAAGATCATGAGCAAAGAAATTGGTGGTTTAAAGCCACAGGGTTTTGTGGTAATTTGTTATCCAGGAAAGGATAACTGGTAAATCTCGAAGACATCTAGTTTCTGAAATAAAATTAAAACTGTCCAGGAGACTCTGATATAGTTCCTTTGAATAATAGCTAATAATAAAAATAGTAACTAGTATTTATTGGTAACCAATGAGTTAAATATTTTACATTTATTGCCTCTAACAACCCTACAAGTAATAAACTTAGTGCTTTTCTTATCTTTATAGATATTGAAATGTTGAGAGATTTAAAATATTGTCCAAGGTTCCACAACTAGAAAGATGTACAAATGAATTCAAATCCAGATCTAATTTTAAGGCAATATTCTTAACTAGTACACATATTACATCTTTTTCCTCCTTATTTTTCCATAATTTCCAAATATATTGCCTATGACAAAGAGTAAAATATATTGAAACTTGGAATAACCTTATACCTAATGAGAAACAAACCAAATAACAATGCTGTAAGAAAAATTTTGGTAATTTTTTCTCTCTGCTCACACAGATTCAACATGTCTTTCTGACAGACATTTCAATAATTATGTCTGTAGGCAAAGTATGTTGTTTTATGTGGCCAACAGAATGCATCACTACATAAACAGCAAGTGCTCATATTTAGCTTGCCAGAAATTAAGGATGGTAACTGGGGCATCCTCAGAAATATAAAATTGTATAAGTAATGGGCTATAATCACTGAGAGTCATCAAGAAGCTCTTACAAAAAGAAATAAAAACTATATGATAGCAAGCATCAGATTAGGACAAAAAAGGACAAACTTAAAGAAGTCCTCAATATGATATTAGTACAAGTGGAAATTAATCAAAGACCAAATAGCCATGATAAACATTTTTCAGTTAAGTATTACATGTATATCGAACAATACAGAAAACAGAGCATATCCCTTTTATTTTTGAATGATTACATAAAAACAAGATGCATTTTATGCATTTTATAAGCATGCATACTGAGAAAAAACAAAATATTGCTTCTCAGGAGTAAGATCTGATCTATTTGAATAATTCCCTTTCCAAAATTAAGTGACAGATTTATTAATAAGAATATCCAAAAGCTTACCAAGAAAGATTTGTGATCTGTGTATTTACAACTTTAGTAAATGGAATTTTAAATTCACCTTTTAATTAACTCCTCTTAAAGATCCAGAATAGCATACAATTATGGATACAACATGACCCCTCTCTTTCTCTTGTAAGTGTACATACACACACACACACACAAATGCATGTGTATTTTCTATACAGTATGCATATATAACTCTATATATACATGTATACTTATTTATATATACCATTAACAATATTAAATACAAATTAAAATATAGTAACAATACAAAATTATAAATATAAAATATATGAAAAATTTAAGTTAAAGATTACAAATAAAGAGATACATCATGTTCAAGGATTGGAAGACTTAATATTAGTAAGATGTTCGTTTTGTCCAAATATATATAAATATTCAACACAATCTCAATAAAAGTTCCAGCAAGCCTCTTTAATACAGAAAAAATAAGTTGCTTCTTAAATTTATATGAATATGCAATAAAAACAGAATAGTTTAAACTATTTGTAAAAATAAAGTATTAAAAAACACAAATAAGACAACATAGTACATAATAAATAGAATAGTAAAGCCAAAAGACTGACACAATAAATATTAATGAGAAAGTAGTGTCGAGAACTCGTATACTTTGCTAATTGGAAAGTAAAATATTATAAATACTTTAGAAATGTTTTTCAGTTAAGTGAAGTGCATGCCTAATGCCTGTCATAGATAATTATTTTTTTCCCTAAGAGAAAGACTCATAAAAGAAGGTTGATTAAACCTTTTTTTTCTAAAAGCAAATCTGAAAACAAAATGTTCAGCAGTGGAATATGTATGGCAAAAAATGTAAGGGAAAATCTTGATTCAAATGATCCTTGAAATATCAGATTTGCCTTTTTATCCCATCAAAATATTAAATGACACATTGGAACATGATTTGTAAGCTGTTAAAAATGTTTTTAGGTCCAGCTATCATCTAAAAATTCATGAGTCCTTGCATAATACAATATCTAAGAACATAATGGGAGTTATCCTGAGTGTTACTTGACGTTTCATTTTACCAGTCAGGCCACAGCAGTATACAGAGGTTACTCAGTGTTATACTTATTATTTCTTCCTCTCCTAAGCTAATGTATTTTAACTTAGGTCACTGACCCATTTATTGCACCTTTTATTTTTATTTCCATTGAATTATAGAATAAGAAACATTAACTTGTAATTTTCTCTAAAGTTACTTTATTAATGTGCATGCAGTATTAAAGTAGAATATTGAAATCCCCAACAATGTATTAACTAATTATACATGGAAAGGTAATTTGTACTTTTTTATAATTAAAAATATTATAAACTTAATTTTCTCATGGCCTTTTACAGACCAATTCAACAGGTAGAAATTTAACTTAAACATTCACTTATATACACTGTTTTAAATAAGCCTGAATGTTTAGAGCAGCATAACTACAATTGGAATATAATCATTCTAAATGCTTTCTAAGAAGAAAAATAGTAATAAATAGTTGAATATTCATACAATGAAATACTATATACTCTTAAAATAATGAAAACATGAATATGTTAATAATATAATCTATATGATATTTACCAAAAACAAAGACAAGTGATATGCAGAAAATATTTGTTCCTCTTAATACCAAAATAATAAATATATATACTATTATATATACACTATAAATATATGAATATATAAGTATATAAATTATAAAAAATATATAGATTTGTCTTATTTAGATCTAGCTTTGGGTCTTATTTATCCTATTTTGCTATCAATATTCACTTAAGTAATATTATCCAGAGTCACAAAATTTGTATTTCAGTTCATTCAGAGACATACTTTGTTACTGGAAAGTTATACAGGAAAATATTAATAAAAACCAACTTGGGAACTGTATTACTGGAGGGAAGTAAGGATTTTTCTGTTTTATTTGGGTGTTCAATATATATTATTGATTTTACTTTTAAGCCAACAGGATTATTCTGACAGTTGGATTAGAAGAATTTTTACTTTGTCTTTATAACTTTCATTTAAATATTAAAAAATATTTTAATTAACAAAATTTAATAATTATTTCGTTTTGTAATAAAACCCAGGAATAAAACAATAGAATCTAAAATGGATATTTCATATAAATATACATGATACATTGAATTCCTAGAGACTATAAAAGTAATGGTCATAAAGAAGTAACCTATACACAATATCTACCTATCCAAATGAATTAAGATAATATACACACATAATTTCATCTCCTCAATATTTTATAACACTCTCTCAGGTATTACATATATTCTGTTTGTTTAGCTTTGTTATGAGTATGCCACACTCAAAATTGTACATGATGTTATATACAAATAAATTTTGTAAAATTTTCTAATGCAGTTACTAGATTTCTGATTAAAGTTCTGTGAATTATAACAACTTATCTTCCAGCATATTCTCACTTTGGGTTTAGTTTCTTGGGGAGATAACTATAAAGAGAGAGAATTAAGTATGAGGAATAACAAATCATGTAAATGAAGCAGATGAAAAGAATATGAAAAACAATTCAATTTGGGAAGAAATTTGAAAAATTACCTTGGAAAAGTACAATGTTGTTTTTGACTGGGAATTGAGACAGATATCTGTCTGAGGGGTGCTCATGGAGACAGGCCAAAGGAAATGGAACACAGAGTCATTCTTGTTGTACAGGACACATGGAGGGCAGACAGTAAACAAATTCCCCTTTGTAGGTATAGTCTCACCTACGAAGCAAGCCCATTAACCATTATCTCATAGAAAATAAAAGGCAGAGAAATCTCAAATCGTTTCTTTATTCGTAAGAGACAGTAAATAACTAAAATTCTGGTACATATGAATATTTCTAAGGTGAATCAATAATTATGCATAAAATAATTATTTTATTCTTTGTGTGTGTTTTTTTTAAGAATACTTCTGGAATGTTATAAGTTAGAATATCAGAGGCCGAAAGTAACTGTGCTCAAAGGAGCATAAACTGTCATGATTAGCTCACATTAAAGATGTCTAGAATTCATGTGAGTCCCAAGGCTCCACTGGAGCACCACAGAGCAATGTTTACAAGGGCAGACTTGGAGCCAGTGTTATATCTCTTTCCTAGGCATGTGCTAACTCTCTTCATGTGACAGTTTTCTTTTCTATGATACCAATATAACAGTGAATTATTTATATTTTATTTCACATACAGACATTTCTACAATCTCTGTAAAGCATTCAAAACAGAAATTCACATATAAGAACTCAACATATATTGACTGTTATTATTTTCATTGTTCATAGTAGTAGAAGTAACAGCAATGTAGTAGTAACAGCAAGAGTAGTAGTATTGGCAGCAATAATAGAAGTAGTAGTAGGAGGAGTAATTAGTGCTCAATAATATCATCTACATTTGGGTTCTTCCTATTCTTTCACTCTGCTGTCTTAAATGTTGTCTTCTTACTCAGCCTGGTAGCAATAACCCTAAAGGATACCCAGGTGTTGTCTTGTTAAAACATTGTTCAGAAAATTCAAAAAGTCATCCCTTTCCTGGACCTGATTTTACAAGCATGATTTCTGACAGATGCAAGGATGTCATTTTTCATCATTGATGAAATATTTCTGTTTTTATATAATTCTGATTTTTCTCAGATCATTAATCTGATGATACATATTTATATTTGGGGAATTTATTTTTGAGGATTACATATTTCTGAAATAAGTATTACCGTGTGGTAAGCAGCTTCTAAATGGCTCTGAGTGGCTTGTTACTTCTTTTGTAATGCTCACTACTTGCTGTGAGTTGGACTTAATGCCTTGCTTTTAATGAATAGAATACAACAAGTGATGGGATGTCATTTCTGAGATTAGGTTATAAAACGTTTGTGGTTCTCTCTCTCTGTCTTTTTCAGCCTTGGCTCTAAGGGGAGGAAGCTGCTATGCTGTGAGAAGCCCCATGAAGAGGCTCACCTGGGGAAGAACTGATGGCTCCAAAAAAACAGCCAGTGGTAACAGCCATATGAGTGAGTGTAGAAGAGGATCTGTGCCTTAGTTGAGTCTTGGGATGGCTGCAGCCCTACCCAGCACCTTGATTGCAGCCTTGTGCCAGAGACCCTGAGCCAAAGGATCCAACTAACACATGCCCAGATTCCAGCCCCACAAGCTCTGTGTGATAAAATTTGTTGTTTTAAACTGCTAAATGTCTGAGTAACTTATTGAGCAGCAGTAGATAATTCATACATTCAAAATTAGCATAAAACCTAGAAATATGTAAGGATCAATTTGCACATACCAAATTTAGATACCTTTCTAAATTTACTCCAAGAATATTTTACAGACATTGTATTTGTAGAAAAATAAGTCTAAAATTTTTGTCATAATTTTCATGGGAAATTATGTCATTGCCACAGTTATTGTAATTATTTTCAAATAGGCAATTTCTACTAGATTGTTTACTTTCTTCACTTGTAAAGAGTTTTAATGAAGTCATGAATCTTGTTAAATGGGAGGTATATTTTATAGAACATTTCCTTCTTATAGCCAAAAATATCAATATGTTCATCTGTGCCCAGTTACATTTGACTGGAGCAGATGTGGATTCCTGGTCCAACACGTATATACCAAATTCTATCTTTAGGATTTTGATACCAGTCTTAGACACAGAGTTTATACAAAGATAGAACTCTTTTATCACTCCCAAAATTCTCTTCTCCTCCTGGTACTTAAATACCTCCCCTAACCTCAGGTTCTCCCAACCTGTTTAATACTTTTAAATTCAATTTATTTAAACTAAAACAAAAACAAACAAACAAAAAAAACAAAACAGAACAATTCATTCATTTCCTTCACCCCCCTCCACCTTTGGCAACCACCAGTCTGTTTTCTGTATCTATGAGCTTTTTAAATAAAATATACATATTTACATTTATAGATTTATATAGATTTATATTTAATAGATCTACAAGTAGTTATACATATATCTCTTTAAATTTCACATATAAGAGAGATCATGTTCTGTGCTCTGTACATAAAGTTTTGCTTTTGCAAGAAAGTCATAAATGGAATTATACAATATTTATAATTTTGCCTGCCTTTTTTAAACTTACGTTAATTCATTTAAGACTCTTCAGGTTGTTGCTTCTTCTATGAGTTTGTTACTAATCCATTCCCTAACTGAGGTGCATTTCTGTTGTTTTTAGCTTTTAACAATGATAAATAAAGTCACTATAAGCATTTCCATCCATACTTGTGTCAACATAGGTTTTCATTTCACTTGGATAAATTCCTGACTTTATAAAAATCTGCCAAACACTTTTGAGAGTGGTCAAAACATTTTGCATTCCCTTCATTGATGTGTGTGGACTTGTTCTTTTCCACATCCTTACTAGTACTTGGTATTTTATGATTTTTTAATATTTTAAATGTTATTCATTAAAATAGTTGTACAGTGAAATCTCATTGTGGTTTTACTTTGCACTTCCTAAATGACTAATGATACCAAATACCTTATCTTTTCACTTGCATATTTGTTATCCATGTCTTTTTTTGTGGCAAGGTATATGTTCAAATCATTGTCCCATTTTTTTTAAATTGAGTTGTCATTTTTAAATGTAATGTGTTCTTTATATATTATGAACACAGTTTATTATGTGATTTGTAATTTACAGTATTTTTTCCCAGCTTACTTTTTTTCTTTCATTCTCTTAACAGTTTCTTTTAAAGACCAGATTTTCTTAATTTTGATAAAGTCCACATTATCGGTTTTTTATAGATTGGTATTTTGCCATCATATCTAACAAAATTTTGCTTAACCTAAAATGACAAAAAATTTTCTCCTATGTTTTCTTCTTGAAGATTTATAGATTTAGGTTTCATACTCTGGTTATTGATTCATTTTGAAGAGTTACTTTGTGTACAGAGTGTGGGAATGGGATTCATGTTCACTTATCTGCATTTATAGGTATTTTCCACCAATATTTGAGTTTTTGTTTTTTGAATATAAATTGACAAAATATATGAGAATGTATTTGCTGGCTCACTATACCATTCCATCAATTTGTATGACCATCCTTTCTCTAATAGCAACCTATTTGAATAATGTACTTTTATCACAGACTTGAACATCAAGTAGTGAAAGTTCCCCAATGTTCGCCTTCTTCTACAAAATTATTTTGGGTATTATAATCTCTTTGCCTTTCTACAAATATACTAGGTTAAGGTTACTAATATTAAATATATATATATATATGCAGTGATGTTGCAATGATGTGCTTGTAATGCCTCAAATCTGTAGATCATTATATGAAGACAATTAATGTTAATCATCCAGTCAATGAATATGGTCTATATCTCCATTTGTCTTTCCTGATTTATCATTTTATAGATTTCATAATATTTGTATTGCATTTATGAAGTAGGATTTATACCTCATTATTTTATTTTTTGTGTATTGTAGATGGTAGTTTTTACCTTTATTTCAGTTTATAATAGTTTGCAACTACTATATAAAAATGGTGATCAGTTTTATATTAATATCACATTGAATTTTGTATTGACCTTATAGCCTAGTAAGTTGCTAAGCTCATTTTTTTAGTTTTAGTAACTTTTTGTGACTTTTTAAAGAATTTTTATATATACAACTAGGTTGTTACTAAACAAATATTTTTACTTCTTACTTTTGAATCTTCATGGCTTTGTTTTGTCTTTCTGCATTTACCAGAACCTTGAGTATGATATTAAATACGCTAGTCATTACTCTCTTGTTCCTCATCTTACAGAGAAAGTGCTCAGTCTTTCATTATGCAGTATGAAATTAGCTTAGAATTTTCTTTGAATTACTTAATAAGCTTAATGATATATTTTATTCCTAATTTACTGAAAAATCTTATCATGAATGGATATTGAGTTTGCACAAAAGTTTTTTTCTGAATTTTTAATAGTTGCTCTTGGTTAGTCTGTCCATATGGTGAATTACATTGCTTGATTTTTTTTTTAATTATTTATTTGTTTGGCTGCACCGGGTCTTAGTTGCAGCACACAGGATCTTTGTTGCCATGTGCGAGATCTTTAGTTGTGGCATGAAGGATCTTAAGTTGTGGCATGAGGGCTCTTAGTTGCAGCATGAGAGATCTAGTTCCTTGACCCAGGATCAAACCCTGGCCCCCTCCATTGGGAGCATGGAGTCTTAACTGCTGGACCACCAGGGAAGTCCCTTGCTTGATTTTTTGAATGTTGAATTAGCCTTCACAGGAGAAAACACACTTGGCTGTATCTATTATCCATTTTATATTTTGTTAAATTGAACTTTCAACTATTTCTTTGTAGAATTTTTGTGTCTATTTTTATGAGGCATATTGGTATATAGCTGTCTGTTCTTTTCATGTCTTGGCCTTTTTTTTTTTTTTGCGGTACGTGGGCCTCTCACTGTCATGGCCTCTCCTGTTGCGAAGCACAGGCTCCCGATGCACAGGCTCCGAATGTGCAGGCTCAGCAGTCATGGCTCACGGGCCCAGCTGCTCTGTGGCACATAGGATCTTCCGCGACCGGGGCACGAACCTGTGTCCCCTGCATCAGCAGACGGACTCTCAACCACTGCGCCACCAGGGAAGCCCTGTCTTTACCTTTTTTTATGAGGGGAATGCTGACCTTTAGAATGATATGGGGAGTATTCCCTCATCAATTTTCTGGAAGATATTATACAGGATTGGGTATTATGTCCACATCAAGTGGTAAATTTCACCACTGAAATAATCTCAGATTGAGGGGTAGGTACGTATGTGTGTATGTATAAATATATTTGACTAAACATTCAAATTTTTATACAAGATATAGGGACATTTTGGTAGTCTATTTTCCAGTGAGGTTAGTTAGTTCATGTCTTTTAAGGAATGTGTCCCTTTCATCTGTATAATCAACTTTATAGTATAATTTAGTAAAATAGTGTTTATAATATTCTCTGATTTTTAAAAAATAGGTATAATCTGTAGTAACGACACCAGTTTCATTACTGACATTGATTATGTGCACATTCTGTTTCATTTTGCTTATCCACATGACTGGAAGTCTAACAATTTTATTGATTTTTATAAAGAACTAAAAATTATTTCTTCTATTGTATATCTGTATTTACTTTCATTGATTTTTCTGTTAACTGTATTATTTCCTACTTCCTGCTTCATTTGGTTTTATTTTGCTCTTTTTTTTTTCTTCTATTCTCATAAGGCTGTAGCTTAGATCATGTATTTGAGGTCTTTGTTTTTAATATAAAATTTTAATGCAACAAAATTCCCTCTTAGCACAGACTTGGCTGCAACCCATAAATTCTTATATGTTTGTTTTTGGTTTTATTCAATTCAAAATAATTTATAATCTCTTGTGAATTCAGGTATAATTCAGTAATGATACAAGAACATACTTTGTATATGTTTAATTCTTTATAATTTATGAAGATTTATTTTATGGTCTAGAATATAGTTTATCTTCTAAATGTTTAACGTGAATTTGAAATGGATATGCATTCTTATGGTGTTAGATTATAATGTTCTACAACTTTCAACTTTGTCATGTTGGTTTATAGTGCTGTTCAGAGGTCTGTTATTTATTTTCTGATATTCTCTCTACTTGTTCTGTCAACTACTAAGAAATGAATATTGAATTTTCCAAGTACAATTATGATTTTTATTATTCATCTTTCAGTTTTTATGTATTTCCAGCTCTGTTATTAGGTGTATATGCATTTTAAAATTTTATTTGTTCTGGAAAATGACTTCTTGATCATTATGAAATGTCAGCATTTTTCTTGGTTAGAGTCCATATTCTTAAGTCAACTTTTTGTTTTATAATAACAACATATTCTTTGATTAGTACTTGATTTGTACATCTTTTGTCACCTTTAACATTTCAACATATCTATGGCCTTATATTTAACTGTACCATCTCTGTCTCTTAATTATTTATATTTATTGTAATATTATTACAATTGGGTTAAAAATCTACCATTTTGTTTTCTATTTATTCCATTTTATCTTTATTTTTCCTCTTTTTCTGTCTTCTTTAGACTGAGTATTTTTAAAGATTTCTTATTATCTCCACTGTTTTTTTTTTTTTGCGGTATGTGGGCCTCTCACTGTTGTGGCCTCTCCCTCTGCAGAGCACAGGCTCTGGACGTGCAGGCTCAATGGTCACGGCTCACGGGCCCAGCCACTCCATGGCATGTGGGATCTTCCCGGACCAGGACACAAACCTGTGTCCCCTGCATCGGCAGGCGGACTCTCAACCACTGCGCCACCAGGGAAGCCCCAGCTTATTTTTTATATCTCTTTTTAAAATTAGTTATACCATAGATTTCAAGATATCCATGTTTAATAATTTAGATTCTACCTTTACAAAATATTAGTTTGCTTCACAGCATATTCTCATTTCCACTCTCCAATCCCTTGTGCTTTTGTGTGCACACATTTTAACTTAATATATGCTTAAAATTCACATGACATCACTAATCTTTTCCTGTTTTGTTTCAGAGAGTTAATGTCTTTATAACAAAATCTCTCAATAGAAAATTATGTTTATACCTTTCTTACTACACCCAGTGAATAACAAAAGGTAATTTAATCCATGTTTCTTGACTTCCTTTTTCTTTCTTTCTTTTTTTTTTTTTTTACAGGTTTTATATATCTTCTTTTTTCCTTTTAAACACTCTTATACTTAGATCCTGTTAATAGATACCACTAAAAAGAATATTAAAGTATAAACAAAGTACAACTTGTAGCATAATGCTGAAGCTGAATTAATTGTTTATTTGGCCATCATTGTATTTGACTATAAAAGTAATTAAATGATTTTAGTGCTATGAAGCAGAAATTTTCTTTGACTATTAGATGTATCCCACATTACTCTAATATTAAAGTCACTTTAGAATGCTTTTCAATTTCTTTAATTTTACTTTTACTTCAATCAGTTCAGAATAACTGTTAATAATGGATCAATGGCATTTTAGGCTTTTATACTGAACTAATAAAATGGAATAACAGTGATATATGGCTTTCTGTGATAATCTAAAAATAGAGCATAGAGAGCAATCAATTTTCTTAATTCAATTAAATAATGAGTGTACTGAAGGCAAGAGTGCAAGAGGATAACTGTGAATCTGTTGATTTAGTGAATATCCAGAACAGTAGTTTTAGAAACATGCTTCAACATTTCTTACATACCTTCTTAGTATTACCTGCCTCACTTTTATATATCTTATTAGACTTATTTTACAATTAGGAGTATCTAGGTATCAAAAACTAAAGTTTTCTTTAAAACTATGTAAATATATACATTTATATTTACATTATTATTGCCATTTGAAAACCAATGAATAGCAGACATTTCAAATAGGGAACTTACACAGAAAACTTAGGTAGAATAATCTCATTTATATTTATATAATTTCCTCTACAAAATATGGTCCCAAATGCATAATCAGGAAACACTATTTTCTAAAGTGGAGATTGACCCCCGTGTGCAACTCTCTTTGATTGAATTTCCATTGGCAACAATTCTCTGCATGATTCTAAGAGATGGATAGATTAAATATGACTTTACAGAGGGTTCATTTTCTCCTACTTCCAACTAGGATGATTACATGTAGAGTTATTCTAACCTCACTTAAAAAAATACTTTAATAAGTCAAAAAAAGTTAAAAAGCTTTTAGCTCTAGAGGGAAAGCAATCTATCTTCCAATATGAAAAATAGCGGATAAATAATTTCATCATTTGTGAAACATTCCTGTTATTATTAATATCCCACCTTTAATTGGTTTCTCTGGACACTGAAATCAACTCAACATATTCAATTTACTGAGAACAAAACTGTGAATATACTCAAAAGTTTCAAAGAGTAACTGTTAAAAGTGCAGACAGGAAATTATGGTCATTAAGTCTCACAGAGCTTTAGCAACTTTTTAAAGTATTTTGACATTCTGTAAATACATTTAAAAAAACACTGACATAAAAATTGTATGTTAAGTTAAACTGTATTATTTATTTCTTTTTTTAGAAAAGCATTCATATTTGGCAGGGAATAGTTTCAAAGGAAACTTGCTGATGTGATTTAGGATGCTTGTAAGTGTATGTGTGCTGTACTATTTTCCTGGAGTTTTATGGGAAAATATTCTATCCAAACTTTTTATTTTCAACCCATTAAAAATCTTACACCCTTAAAAATTTCAGATAAAGATATTTATTGCCACCTCTGAAGTTTGATCAAATCTATGCAATGAATAGGAATATAACATTACTCAGATTCAAAGAACAAAATTATTTCCATTCAGAATAGCAATTTCTGTGAAACATTCTCCATTAGAATAAATACCAGAAATCCCATTCATACATGAACACAACTATACTAATATCAAATGGCATGGAAAACCACAATATTCTCTAACTCCATTATACCAGTTCTTCTTTTACAAGGCTCAGCCCCATATTTTGCCCACTGAGATCACCCTACCAATGCAGGAATGGGGTCTAAGTTTGAGTATATTTTCCACCCTTTCCACACCTTGTTACATACAGAATTACCAAACAGCTATTTACACAGGGCCTTCAATTTTTCATTTTATTATTTCCCAATTTAGAGTTTCTAAACAAGAAACATTGCCAATGTTATTTATGTGTACTTAAAAACAAATTCAGAGACTTTTTTTTCTTCTTTTGAGACAAGAGAAATTGAAGTATAACAGAAAAGCTGTTTTCTACTTAGTTTCTAATTGAGAATCCATACATGATTTACTAGTGTAGACGTTTACTATGAAAAAGTATTTGAAATAATTTAGGTTACTTTTAAAACCCATCTAATAGAGTAGAGCACAAACCCAAAATTCAGCAAGACAAGACAGTATACTAAAGGATTTTTTTGGATGTTTTCCTAATAACATAAGGACTAGCATAGTTTTTTTTTGTTTTTTCATAAATCATTACTTGTGTTTTGTGATAAGTGCCACAATAACCTAAGTGCTTTTGCTACTGTTGTATCCAATATGAATTTTTTTTACATATTTCTTAATTCTTTTTAAAGTGGAGTTCTTATTATATACACAGTCACATATATACAGTCTTAATATTTCAATTTGGAAGTTTTTCTTTCCTTCAGAATATGCTCATTTGAAAGTGATGGAAATCTGTTGTCTTTTAACCTGCATAAAAATAATGTTTTGTCTACTTAATATTTTACTCTGCTAATGTACTCTATTATAGAACTTCTGTACACAGGTTTTGTAGTTTCAAATATATTACTACATATGCTAAAAAATGAAAAATCTCTTTATGTAAATTTGGTTTGTCTTTTAATTTTTGCTTTGTTCTGTTTTATTTTGATATAAATTCCTGTATGTAGAATTTTTATTGTTATTCAGATAAAATATTTGTAAGTTTTAAATTGCATTTATAAATTTTATTCCAGAAAGAATTTTTAAATCAACTTATAGTTTTAGCAGTATCATTTTAGTTGTATTCTTTCTGTTCTTGAATTATTGTTTTGTTTTAATTCATGTTATTTTATAAAGCATATTGTTGAATTTAGCTCTTTTGAAATAAGAATTTTTGTTACCATCTAAAACCATATTACTGTGGTAAACATGATTTGTAAGGTGTGCATAATGCATTATTTTTGTAATGTTTGAGTATGAGATTCTCAGTATCATTTTTATCTTATGTTACAAGCCTAAAATTAAGTGTGACAATATCCACTTCCAGGGCAGTTGTAGTAGTTACAGCAGGTCAATAGCCTTCACTGAAATAATTCAAAGAAATTAATACACTTAAAAATTATACTGTAAAGATATTTGACAGATATGTACATTATTAATCAGAATCTACCTTTGAGTAATCTTAGATAAGGTTCCATTTGTAAAGTAAGAACTTTAAATCATATGCTCCTAATTCCTCTCTCCCATATTTTGTGGCATTTTATATTTATATACTATATAATAACATAATGTAACAATATTTATTTTTTATGTCCACTTAACTTTTAGAGTGCTAAATAATAATAAATGCCATTGATATTTAAATTCATTTCAACCATTTCCTAAGATATTCATTTTTTTGGAATATATCCAACTTTCTATCTGTATCATATTTCTTCTGCCAGAAGAACTTTCTTTAACATTCCATCTCTGTTGGTAATAAATTCTCTCAGCTATTTTTTAAAACATGAATAGAAAAAGGTATATATTGCTCATTTAAAAGGAAAATATTTTTATTGTGTAGAATCCTCACAGAATGGTAGAAATTATTTTTTAAATATATATGTAATATAAGTCATATCTAAAATACATATTGAAAAATCTTATGACTCCATAAGTCATCATAAAACATCACTTAAAATGAGATTTTTTAAAAAATAATTTATCAAAGAAGTTATATGGGTGGCAAGTAATCAAGTGAAAAACTCTTCAACAGAATTAGTCTTTAGGATAATGCAAAATAAAATCACAATAGCAGATCACTACAAATCCTCTAGAATGGTAAAAAGGTAAAACATTTGTACCAACTGTTGGTAAGGATGTGGAGCAATTATGACACTAATATATTGTGGGGATGGTTGTATAAACACTTTGGAAGACAATTTTACACTTATTTAGTAACTGAAATATTCACCTACCAAATTGCTAAGCTATTACACTCTACATATTTACTCAAAAACAATGAATACATATGTCCATGAATCAACTTGGTTCGTTGCAGCTTTATGTGTAAAAGCCAAAACCTGGAAACAACCTAATAAATATGGTTTAAGCCTACAATGGAATACCATTCAACAATGAAAAAGAATAAACTATTTATATACAAAAGAAGGATAAATCTCAAAATACTTATTTTGAGTTTTTAAACAGCTAAAAAAGGCATGTACTTTATAATTATGTAAAGTCATGAAAATACAATCTAACTTATAGTGACAGCAACAGGTTAGTTGTCACCAGGAATAAGAATGTAGGAGAGAGGGAGAGATTATAATGAGGTCTGAGTCACAAGCAAATTTCTTCTAGTGTTGTGTATGTTCATTATCAACATATGCCAAAACTCACCAACCTGTATATTTTAAATATGTGTATATTATTATAAAAATGAAGCTTAAAAACAAATGCTAGGAAAGGAGAAAACATATTTGAGTATAGTCTTTTTATGTAAAAATCAGGAAACTTTTAAAAATGTAAAATGAAAAAGATACTAGAATAACTAAAACAATTTTGATTTTGAAAATTTATAGAGCTCATACTATGCAATTATCAAGATTGTGTCATGTTGGCAAAAGCACAGACACATGGAATAGAGAGTACAGATAAACTTATTCATAGTCATCTGATTTATTTTATAAATTTATTTACTTATATTTATTTTTGACTGCATTGGGTCTTATTTGCTGAACGCGGGCTTTCCTTAGTTTCAGCAAGTGGGGGCTACTCTTGGTTGTGGTGTGCTGGTTTCTCATTGCAGTGGCTTCTCCTGTTGTGGAGTGTGAGCTCTAGGCGTGCAGGCTTCAGTAGTTGTGGCACATGGGCTCAGTAGTTGTGGCTCATGCGCTCTAGAGTGCAGACTCAGTAGTTGTGGCACACGGACTTAGTTGCTCTGCGGCATGTGAGATCTTCCCAGACCAGGGCTCGAACCCATGTCCCCTGCATTGGCAGGCAGATTCTTAACCACTGAGCCACCAGGGAAGCCTGATAGTCATCTGATTTTTAATGAAGGTCAAGGCAATTCAATTTGAAAAGATCTTTTCAAAAAATAGTTTTGAAATGAGTTTGTATCCTTAAGAGTAAAAAAAAAGAAGCTCCACCTGTAACTCATATTGGGGGAAAAAACCTCAAATTAATCATAGATCTAAATGCAATATCTACAACTATAAATTACCTAGATTAATACATGAGAGACAATCTCTTTAACTGGTTGGCAAAAAAGTTTTTTAATAAGACAAATAATATAATAAAAAAATCAAGTTGAACCTCACAGTAATAAAAATAAATTGGTTTGAAGAACATCATTAAAAATGAAAAGAGTCAGATAATAGAAAAATATTTTTAAGTGCATATCTGAAAACTTGTTTAAACATATATCAATAATAGTATACAAAAAATAATGAAAAATATTTGGACACTCCACAAAAGAAGATAGGTGAGTGAAAAATATGTGCATAAAAATAGATTTATCATCATTTATTAGAGAAATATTAATTAAAGCCAAACTGAGAACCTCAGTATACCTGATAGAATGAATAATTAAAAAAAAATTAAATGGCAGTATCAATAGCTGGCTAGTAGGAAGATGAACCAGAGATTTCGTACACTGTCAGCAGCAATACAAAATGGTATAGTTACTTGCCAAAGTAGTTTGACAGCTTCTTAACATTAAACATACATTTATCATATGATTCATCATTTCCCTTCCTAGGGAACTGCTCAAGAGAATGAAACCCTGTGTTCACTAAACAATCTGCATGTGAAAGTTTATAGTAACATTATTCATAATCACCAAAACTGAAATCAATACCAATGTCCAATTGATGAATACATAAGCATGCTGTGGTACAAGGACATATTACTCAGCAATAAAAAACAAGCAAGTCATTTTATATGGTTCACATGTAGTCAGCATGTCATATGTTATCAAAAGTGTTACAAAGGTGATACATACAATACCATAGATGAATCCCATCCATCACACTAAGAGAAAACAGGCTGCTGCAAAAGTCTACATATATATGATTCACTGTATATGGTATTCTGGAAAAGACAAACCAGATCAATGGTTTGGGAGTGGTACAGATGACTGCCTAAAAAGAGATACAAACATTTTCTGGAGTGAAGGTAATGTTCTATATTTTTATTTTTGTGATGGTTAAACTACTCTATATCATTTGCAGGCATTACAAAAAAAATTGTAATTTCCTATATGTAAAGTATATCCCAAAAACATATGTAAAAATACCTAACAATACTGCTAAGGAAAAAGACAGAGAGAGATGTTAAAATTGAAATAGGATACATCATCATAGACAGATACTATAGATAATCAAAAAAATATATATATATGCTTTATGTTAATACATTTGGTAATGTGTGTAAATCAGCTAAATTTTTTACACATCCCTTCTTACCAACATTGAAATAAGAAAACACAGAATTTAGAAAACAGAATAATTCTTTGTCTGCTAAAAACTAATTTCATAATTAAAATAGTTTCCACAAAGAAAATCTAGGGACAGATGGCATAAAGTTATAAATATTTCAGGATGATATATAAATTAGGTAAATTTTTTTTATATATTAGGTATATTTGTCAAAGAAAAAATAATGAAATAAACATTTTTCATATTTTATGTGGCCCAGATATGCCTCCTGGTGAAGGTACCATGTGGTAAAGAACTTTTGCTATCACAATCAACAACTAGAAACATATATATATATATATATATATATATATATATATATATATATAACAGTGATTTTCAAATATTTAGATAATAGGTATTTGTTATGGTCTAAATTATTTTCCCCTACAAAAATTCATATGAATTCCTAATCCTAGTTCCTCAGACTGTGATTGGAAATAGGACGTCAAAGAGTTAATGAAGGTAAAATAAGGTCAAATGGATTTGCCCTAGTACAATATGACTGTTGTCCTTATAAGAGGAGATTAAGACACAGACCCAGAGGGAAGACCATGTAATGACATTAGAAAAGACAGCCATCTGTAAGCCATGGAGAGAGGCCTTAAAAAAAACCAACGCTTCCTACCCCTGTGATCAGACTTCTCCTCCAGAATTGTGAGAAAATAAATTTCTTTTGTTTAAAATCACCCGGTCTGTGGTACTTTGTTACGGCAACATTAACAAATGAATAAACACTGTAGGACTGTGTACCTGAGAAAAAGGAAACAAAGTATGCCCTGCTATGACCAAGGCTTTCTGCCTAGTCCCAATTTCTGGACTGCTGCACATGAAGAAGTAATTAAACAGAGCATTGCTGTTCCACTGAATTGGGGATAAAAATCTTTTTTTGGTGGCTGAGGGAGATGAAATTTGAAGAGTAGACAATTAATGAGAATCAATGTACAAAGATACAGAGCTCCAAAAATCTTTCTAGGTGTTCTCTTGAGTCTTTGGCTGAATATTAAACTGCACATATATAAGGGGAGATTCCAAGAAGCCTAGCAAAGAACTGATGCTAAAGTGATATAAATAAAACAATTTTTACAAATCATGCAGAAATGGAACATATTTGATTTCTGTCTAACCAAAGAAGAGACATCTTGTTAAACACTGAACACAACTAACATAGACCATACAAAACTAGTCATTAATATTAGGGCTTAACTAGCTTTAAAGCAATGTCTACTCTAGATCTATCTCATCAGACTTTAATATAAATGTTGAAAGGCTCAACATGATTTCTGAGTAATCTTCTTGTCAATAACTTCAACATTTAATAAAGGAAGAAACTACTATCTAAGTACACAAAAATGTAATATTAAAAATAATCACATTTAATAAATTGACCTAAGAGAAATGAAACAATATGTACACATAAAGACTTGGTAAAAAATGTTCATGGCAATTTTATTCATAAGTGCCAAAACAGGAAAGAACCCAAATGCTTATCAAAAGTTGAATGAATAAAAATATTTTAGTATCCATACAATGCAATAAAAATGAATTAACACACAAAGGTGAGTCTCAAAATAATTATGTTGATCATCTTTTCATGTAACTGCCAATTCCTGTCTTCATTTGTAAAGTGTGTGCTCAAATATTTTGCCAATTTGAAATGGGTTGTTTTTCTTCTCATTAATAATTTTTAGGAATTATTTATGCATTCTGGCCATTGTCATTATCAGAAAGATATTGAGTTGAGTAACACACAAAGTCAACGCAATATTGTATGATTCCATTCATAAAAAAATGAGACTCCTGAGGATTTGAAGGTGAGAAAATACCAGTCACACCAGCAGTTTGTGTGGAGAATAATTTAATTTCACCATACAAGAGGCTGTATATTAGTATATTTGATTTTATTTAGAATTTCCCTAAAGGCTAATTCTGTCAAGCAGCTTTCCATGTTATTATTTGTCATCTAGATATCTTCTTTGATGAATTACCTGTTCAAAATTATCCATATTTCAGTGAGGTTGTCTTCTTAATACTGAGAGGTAAAATAACTTTATACATTATGGACACAAATCACTTGCCAGCTATATGTTTTGCAAATGTTTTCTCCCAGTCTGGGGGATTGACTTTTCATTTTCAGATCCGTGAGAGAATAAATGTCTGTTGTTTTAAGTCATTTAAATGGTGTTAACTTTTTACAGCAGGCCTAAGACACTATTAAAACAAATGAAAGAGCTGCAAGAAACAGACTCTCTGAAGAGGATCACTGAGGGAAGACCAAAGTCATGAACAAAGACAAAAATATGGCAGAGGAATTTGAAGTCATGGGAACTACTGATAAAACAAAAAATAACCACATACAACTCTTAGACAGATTGATACAAATCCTCACAATAAAGGCCCATTTACCTTAGTGCCTAATACTGGATAAATCAGGACTGGCTATCAATAACAAGAACTGCAACAAAAATACAAGGTACACAAAAAGGGAAGAGGAAACAATCTGAAGACACAAAGCAAGCAGAAGAATCAGACTCAGATATGTTGCAGATATTCAAATCATCAGAATGGGAATTTAAATAACTATGATTATTATGTTAAAAGCTGTAATGAAAAACTAGACAGAATACAAACATAGATGAGTAATATAAAGAGAGAGATGGGAATTCTAAGAAAAGAACAAAAGGAAATGCTAGAAGTCAAAAGCAATATAACAGCTATGGAGAATATACGCAAGTTATGAGCCATAAACTTTGGGTACATAGTATCAGAATTAAGTTGAATTGTAGGATATACAGCTGATGTCGGAGAACTGCTTGGTGGTATTTGAAAAAAAAAACAAAAAAAGGATATTGGTGCTTCCATCTTAGGAAACTAGGGGAAAAATTGTGACTTAAGTCTAAATTAATCAAAAAGTTAATAATAAAACTTAGAACATAATTCATTGCATTTGAAATCAGGAAAACAGGACAGAAAATCAACACAGTCAAAAGCTAGTTCTTTAAAAATCAGTATACCTCTATCAAGGCTAACAAGGAAGAAAAAGGAGAAAAAAAAAACTACTAATATCATACATGAAAGGAGTATCCTTACTGACATCATTGAAATAAAAAGAATGATAAAGAAGTTCTATGAACTATTATATGCCTACAGATTTGGTTTCTTAAATGAAATTGAAAAATTCCTTAAACACTGAATACCAATATTCACACAATGAGAAGTAGGTAACCTGAATAGATATATAATATATTAAAGAAATAGAATCAGTCATTAGTTAGCTTCCAAAAAAGAAAGCACCAGGCTCAGATGGTTTCCCCAATGAATTCTACTAAAGGTTAAAGGAAAAATTTATACCAATTCTCCATAATCTCTTCCCTAAAATATAAGAAGTAACATTTCTATAAGAACCAGCAATTACCCTAACCAGCAAAACTAGATAAAGATATTACTGAAAATAAAAATAACAAGCCAAAATCTCTCATTGAGCATAGACGCCAAAATCATCAACAAAATGTTAGCAAACTGAATCCAACAATTATAAAAAGAATTATATCCCACCACGACATCTGTGAGTCTGGTTAAAGTTTCAATTATTAATCAATGAATTCCAACACATCCTTAGACAGGCAAAGATGTTCTTCTCACCGCTGTTCTTCAACATCACACTAGAAATTGTATTTAATACAATAGTACAATAAAAGGAAATAAAATATGTGCAAGTTGAAAAGGAAGAATTGTTTCTGGTTGCAGATGATATCATTGTTTGAATAGAAAATCACAAGTATATACTTAAAAATATAACAATAAATGGGAACAGCAAGGTCACATGATATGTAGTTATGCAAAAGTCACCTGCCTTTCTGTATACTAGAAATGAACTACTGAAATTAAAGGGAAAAACACTACCAATTGCAAATATACAGTGCCAAAATTAAATAATTAGGTATATAAATCTAAAAAACTGTACAGAACTTAACATGCATAAAATTATAAAACACTGAAAAAAGTCAATGAAGATCTAAATAAATGGAAAGATACTCTATGTCTATGAATCAGAAGACATACTATTGGTAAGATGTCAATTATTCCCAAATTGATTGATATATTTAAATGCAATCCTAGTCAAAATCTCAGTAATCTATTTTGTGTATGTTGACAGACAGATTCTAAATTTATATGAGAAGGCAAAGCCCTAGAATAATCAACACAATACTAAAGAATAAAATCAAAAGTGGAGGGCTCACACTACCTCGTTTCAAGATTTTAATACTACCATAATCAATATATTGCTGTATCAGCAAAAGAATAGACACATATGTCAAATAAACTATACATAACAGTCAACTGATCTTTGAAAAGAAATATACACAAGTCATTGAAAAGTGATAGCTTTTTAAATCAATGGTGCTGAAACAATTGGACATGCATAGGCAAAAAAAAAAAAAAAAAAAAAAAAAAGAAGGGCTTCCCTGGTGGGGCAGTGGTTGGGAGTCCGCCTGCTGATGCAGGGGACACGGGTTCGTGCCCCGGTCCGGGAAGATCCCACATGCCGCGGAGCGGCAGGGCCCGTGAGCCATGGCCACTGAGCCTGCGCGTCCGGAGCCTGTGCTCCACAACGGGGGGGGGGGGGGGGCAAAAGGGGGGGGCCCAAACAACACAAAAAAAAAAAAAAAAAAAAAAAAACTGATGTTTGACTTTATTACAATTTAAAACTTCTCTGTAAAAGGCAGTATTAAGAGAATGAAAAAAGATAAAAAACAGACCAAAAGAAAATATCTGTAAAGGCATGTCTGAAATAAAAAAGAATACTTGTATCAAAAATGTAAAAAAAAAAACCAACATTAAGAAAACAAACAAATGAATTAAACAATGAACAAAGTATCTGAATAGACATCACTGGGGAAAATATATAGGTCACAAAAAGTCATATGAAAAGATGCTCATCATCATCTGTTATTAAAAAAAATGCAAATTAAAGTCACAGTGAGATACCATTACATACCTATTAGAATGACTAAAATCCAATGGCTGACACTACCAAAATGTGACAATGATACAGAGCACAGGAACTCTCATTTTTTTACTAGAGGGAAGGCAAATGGTACAGCCACACTGAAACACATTTAAGCAATTTCTTATAAAACTAATATAGTTTTACCATGTAATCCAGCAATAAAAGCTCAGAGGTATTTACTCAATTAAGTTGAATACTTATATCCAATAAAAAAGCTGAGCACAGATGTTTATAGTAGCTTTATAGGTCTATAGTAAGTACTATAGACCATTACTATAATGGTCTAAACAATAGACCATTGTTTATTGGTCTATAAACAAAGAAATTTCAGCTCAAAACTGAAAGTAATGAAGATATACACCAATAAGTGAACAGACTGTAGTCCATCTATACAGTGGATTATTATTTAGTGAAAAAAATAAAATGCTATCAAACCATGAAAAGACATAGATAAAATGAAAATGCATATTGCTAAGTGAGAAAAACCAGTCTGAAAAGCTGCATAGTATATAACTTCAATTCTATGCATTTCTGGAAAAAAACAAACTATAGAAAGAATAAAAAGACCAGTGCTTTCTTCAGATTTAGAGGGAATGAAGTGAACAGCTGAAGCATAGGAAATTTTTAAGAAAGAGAAAAATATTTGTATGGTATTATAGTAAAATCAAAATAGTAAGCATTTTCAAAACCTAAAGAACTTTATAGCCCAAAGAACAACCTTAAGGGATACAAATTTTTAAAAATTAATTTAGAGTTTGTAGATTTCAAGATTAAATAAAGAATGTGACAAAATAATCTAAATGCACTACAAATGAATAAAACAACTTAAGTGGGTAGGGAAATGAAAAAATAACTCAAACAACTTTGGAAATGAATGGAATGTTTAAAAGTAAAAACGGGGAGAGGGATCAAACTGCACATAAGCACTTAATAGTGTTGTTTCCCATAGGGTATGGGTTACTTATTCTGTATCTACTGTACATATAGACTGGAATTGAACAAGTTAGTAAATTTATGGTGAGTGCCCTATGTTAGATTTCTCATTGTTGGAGTGACAGTTTACAGAAAAGAGGACAAAGATGCTACAATTATCCATGCGTTAATGGATTCTAAACTATCAGAGACATCAGTATGAATTCATTTTAGCTTACTACAGACACAGATGGTTTTATGTAGAAATGTTTATAACTAGATATACATGGCACTCTGTAGCAGTAGCATAGCTAGCACTCGAATCTTGGTTTCTAATATCATTTTCCCATAAAAGGAACTAGCGATCCTTGGAACAACTGCTGAATCTAGGTCATGGGCAGAAAATACACAAGTTGATCGATGAAGTGTCTTGTAGTGCCAGAAAGTAACAGAAGGTTAAAAAAAGAAAAAGCCCACTGTGATAAAGGTCCATCAAAGGGTCCCAGAAAACAATTAAAAGAATTACCAATGGCCCAACAGTTATATAAATAATTTAAGGGACTTCTATTTCTGGCTCCAAATGTAAGGATTCTGGAAGTCACCACTTTATGCTAACAACAGGTAAGAAGTTGAACAGCATGAAAAACCAAAACCAAAAATTTTCTTGGATCAGTAAGAGAAAGGAGGACATAGATAGGGCAAACCTCTTCCCCCAGGACTAAAGAGGGAGGTGAATTCAGGGAGTCATGGCTTAGACCAGTACAGAGAAACTGTCCTGGGAACAAGAGAGTGAAACTGATGAATTGCTGTTGGCTCAGTGTGGACAAGTCTGAAAGTTACAAACTCCAAGTGGACCCAGACATAGGGGGCCCCACATTATTTCAATATTTTTCTCCAGGTGTTCAACAAGTTTCCCACAATAAATAGCAGAGAAAAGTTTCCTCCTTCTCCTACAGGGAGAGAGGAAAAGGGACAATTCTGAAATACCCCAGTGTACTCTATTCCTCTTAACAAGGCCTGCCCTCAGGGGAAACTAGTCAACCAGAGTCTAACCTCTTGGGGTATTATCAGAGCCTAACTGATTTAGGGGAAAGGAAATACTCAAATCCAGCTTGCTCTACTCATCCTGTCCTAACTAAATGGAGAGAAAAAGACTGAGAAACACTTGTGAAGTTCACAGTGCAGAAGCACAGACTCACAGAGACTGAGACCTAACCATGGGACTATACAACGCTTCTCCATCCTGCACACTTCATCATCATGTTACTAAGACCTACTTACAGTAGTTCCTTTTATCTAGTACACCATGTCCAGGCATCAAAAAAAAAAAAAAATTAAAAGGCATACCACAAGACAAAAACACAGTTTGGAGAGAGAGAGCAAGCATCTGAAACAGGCATGGCAGAAATGTTGGAATCATCAGGCCACAGATTCAAGATAATTTAACAGGAGTCCATACCAACATAAATAAATCATGGAATGAATAAATAAATGGAATGCATTAGACAAATATTCTGTGCAGGAGAATTCCAAGTGTTGAATGTAGATATTCTGTCCTTATAGAGGTAAAGCATAACTCCCTATTCCTTAAGTATGGGCTGCATATTCTGACTTCCATATAAAAAGTATTATACGGAAAGAGGATTGCATAACATAACAATGCAGAAACTTGACAAGCTTTACCTCACCCAGGTGATCAAACTCAACATTAAAAGTGAAAGTAATGTTTATAGTAGGTACTCAATATTATGTAATAAGAATTACACTTTACTTCCCTGATCTTCCTTCCAAAACCATCACAACAGACTAATCATTAGACAAAGATCAGACAAATCCCAACTGAGAGGCATTCTGAAAAATATTTGACAGTATTACTCAAAACTGTCAATGTAGAAAATTGTGGGGCTGTTGGGTTGGCAGAGCAGAGTCGGTGGAAACAACATGGGCTGACAGGTGAGTGGCTCCATGCGGGGGGGTATGGGAGACACTGCAGCAGGTTGGTCTGAGGGTCCACTGGGGCTCCCAGCAGGAAAAATGGTGGGCATATTTCATAGGCTCATGAGCAGCCTAACAGATGGCACAACTTTCAGCACAAGGAATGCGTCATCAGGCACCATCAGATGAGCCATGTGGCTGACAGGGTCTTGGTGCTCTGGCTGGGTGTCTGGGCTGAGCCCCTGAGGTGGCAGAGCTAAGTTCAGGACACTGGTCCAGCAGAGACCTCCTGGCTCCACATAATATCAAACAGTAAAAGCTTTCCTAGAGATCTCCATCTCAATGCTAAAACCCAGCTCCACTCAACGACCAGCAAGCTACAGTGTTGGACACCCTATGCCAAACAACTAGTAAGACAGGAACACAACCCCATCCATTAGTAGAGAGGCTGCTTAAAATCATATTAAGTTCACAGACACCCCAAAACAAACCACCAAACACAGTCCTTCCCACCAGAAATACAAGCTATATCCTCATGCACCTGAACAGAGGCACTAGTCCCCTCTACCAGTAAGCCTACACAACCCACTGAACAATCTTTAACTACTGGGGACAGACACCAAAAATAATGGGAACTATGAAACTGCAGCCAGTGAAAAGGAGACGTCAAAAACAGTAAGTTAAACAAAATTAGAAGACAGAGAAATATGCAGCAGATGAAGGAGCAAAGTAAAAACCCACCCGACCAAGCAAATGAAGAGGAAATAGGCAGTGTACCTGAAAAAGTATTCAGAGTAATGATAGTAAATATGATCCGAAATCTTGGAAATAGAATGGAGAAAATCAAAGGGACTAGAAGGGACTAGAAGGGACTTTTAATAAGGGACTAGAAGAAATAAAGAGCAAACAAACAGCGAAGAACAACACAATAAATGAAATTAAAAATTCTCTAGAAGAAATCAATAGAAGAATAACTGAGGCAGAAGAACAGAGAAGTGACCTGGAAGATAAAATAGTGGAAATAGTTACTGCAGGGCAGAATAAAGAAAAAAGAATGAAAAGAATGGAGGACAGTCTCACAGACCACTGGGGCAATATTAAATGCAACAACATTTGAATTATAGGGGTCTCAGAAGAAGAAGAGGAAAAGAAAGAGACAGAAAACATTTGAAGATATTAGAGTTGAAGACTTCCCTAATTTGTGAAAGGAAATAGTCAATCAAGTCCAGGAAGGGCTGAAAGTCCTACACAGGATAAATCCAAGGAGAAACACACCAAGACACATATTAATCAAACTATCAAAATTAAAGGCAAAGAAAAAATATTAAAAGCAGCAAGGGAAAAGCAACAAATAACATACAAGGGAATGCCCATAAGGCTAACAGCTGATCTTTCAGCAGAAACTCTGCAAGCCAAAAGTGAGTGGTTGGACATATTTAAAGTGATTAAAGGGAAAAACCTACAACCAAGATTACGCTACCCAGCAAGGATCTCATTCAGATTGGACAAAGAAATTAAAACCTTACAGACAAGCAAAAGCTAAGAGAATTCAACACCACCAAACAAGCTTTACAACACATGCTAAAGGAACTTCTTTAGACAGTAAACAAAAGAGATGGAAAAAACATACTATAGAAAACCCAAAACAATTAACAAAATGGTCATAGGAACATACATATTGATAACTACCTTAAATATAAATGGATTAAATGCTCCAACCAAAAGACATAGACTCGCAGAATGGATACAAAAACAAGACTGATATATATGCTGTCTACAAGAGACCCATTTCAGACCTAGGGACACATACAGACTGAAAGTGAGGGGATGGAAAAAGATATTCCATGAAAATGGAAATGAAAAGAAAGCTGGAGTAGCAATTCGCATATCAGACAAAATGGACTTTAAAATAAAGACTATTACAAAAGACAAAGAAAGACACTACATAATGATCAAGGAATCAATCCAAGAAGAAGGTACAACAATTGTAAATATTTATGCACCTAATATAGCAGCACCTAAATACATAAAGCAAATGCTAGCAGTCATAAAAGGGGAAATCGACAGTAACACAATCATAGTAGGGGACATTAACATCCCACTTTCACCAATGGAGAGATCATCCAAAATGAAGATAAATAAGGAAACACAAGCTTTAAATGATACATTAAACAATGGACTTAATTGATATTTACAGGACATTCCATCAAAAAAAAAAAAAAAAAAAACAGAATACACTTTCTTCTCAAGTACCCATGGAACATTCTCCAGGATAGATCATATCTTGTGTCACAAATCAAGCCTTGGTAAATTTAAGAAAATGGAAATTGTGTCAAGTATCTATTCCAAACACAATGCTATGAGACTAGATATCAATTACAGGAACAACTCTCTAGAAAATACAAACACATGGAGGCTAAACAGTACACTACTAAATAACCAAGAGATCACTGAAGAATCAAAGAGGAAATCAAAAAATACCTAGAAACAAATGACAATGAAAACATGATGTCCCAAAACCTATGGGATGCAGCAAAAGCTGTTGTAAGAGGGAAGTTTATAGCAATACAATCCTACCTCAAGAAACAAGAAACATATCAAATAAACAACCTAACCTTACACCTAAAGCAAATAGAGAAATAAGAAAAAAACAAAACAAAACAAAACAAAAACAAAGTTGGCAGAAGAAAAGAAATCATATAGATCATATCAGAAATAAATGAAAAAGAAATAAAGGAAATGATAGCAAAGATCAATAAAACTGAAAGGTGATTCTTTGAGAAGATAAACAAAATTGGTAAACTATTAGCCAGACTCATCAAGAGAAAAAGGGAAAAGACTCAAATCAACAGAATTAGAAATAAAAAGAAGTAACAATTGACACTGCAGAAATACAAAGGATCATGAGAGATTACAACAATAAAATGGACAACCTGGAAGAAATGGACACATTCTTAGAAAAGCACAACCTTCAGAGACTGAACCAGGAAGAAATAAATATAAACAGACCAAACACAAGCACTAAATTTGAAACTGTGATTAAAAATCTTCCAACAAAAAAAGCCCAGGACCAGAAGGCCTCACAGGCAAATTCGATCAAACATTTAGAGAAGAGCTTACACCTATTTTCCTCAAACTCTTACAAAATATAGCAGAGGGAGAATCCAACAGCACATTAAAAGGATCATACACCACGATCAAGTGGGGTTTATCCCAGGAATTCAAGGTTTCTTCAATAGGCAAATCAATCAATGTGATAAACCATATTAACAAACTGAAGGAAAATAACCATATGATCATCTCTATAGATGCAGAGAAAGCTTTCAACAAAATTCAACACCAATTCATGATAAAAACCTACCAGAAAGTAGGCATAGAGGGAACATACCTCAACATAATAAAGTCCATATATGACAAACCCACTGCCAACAACATTCTCAACAGTGAAAAACTGAAACCATTTCCACTAAGACCAAGAACAAGACAAGGTTGCCCACTCTCATCACTATTACTCAACCTAGTTTTGGAAGTTTTAGCCACAGCAATCAGAGAATAAAAAGAATTAAAGGAATCCAAATCAGAAAAGAAGAAGTAGAACTGTCACTGTTTGTAGATGATATGATACTATACGTAAAGAGTCCTAAAGATGTTACCAGAAAACTACTGGAGCTAATAAATAGATTTGCTAAGGTAGCAGGATACAAAATTAATACACAGGAATCTCTTGCATTCCTGTACACTAATTATGAAAAATCTAAAAGAGAAATTAGGGAAACACTTCCATTTACCGTTTCAACATAAAGTATACAATACTTAGGAATACACCTACCTAAGGAGACAAAAGACCTGTATGCAGAAATCTATAAGACTTTAATGAAAGAAATTAAAGATGATACAAATAGATGGAGAAATATAACATGTTCTTGGATTGGAAGAATGTACATTGTGAAAATAACCATAGTACCCAAAGCAATCTACAGATTCAGTGCAATCCCTATCAAACTACCAATGGCATTTTTCACAGAACTAGAACAAAAAATTCACAATTTGTATGGACACACAAAAGACCCCAAATAGCCAAAGCAATCTTGAGAAAGAAAAACGGAGGTGGAGGAATCAGGCTCCCTGACTTCAGACTATACTCGAAAGCTACAATAATTAAGACAGTATGGTACTGACACAAAACAGAAATATGGATCAATGGAATAAGATAGAAAGTCCAGAGATAAACCCATGCATATATGGTCACCTTATCTTTGATAAAGGAGGCAAGAATATAAAATGGAGAAAAGACAGCCTCTTCAATAAGTGGTGCTGGAAAATACAGACACCTACCTGTAAAAGAATGAAATTAGAACACTCCCTAACACATACAAATATTAAACTCAAAATGGATTAAAGACCTAAATGTAAGGCCAGACAGTATAAAACTCTTAGAGGAAAACATAGGCAGAACACTCTATGACATAAATCACAGCAAGATCCTTTTTGACCCAACTCCTAGAGAAATGGAAATAAAAACAAAAATAAACAAATGGGACCTAATGAAACTTAAAATCTTTTGCACAGCAAAGTAAACCAGAAACAAGACAAAAAAACAACCCTCAGAATGGGAGAAAATATTTGCAAATGAAGCAACTGACAAAGGATTAGTCTCCAAAATATATAAGAAACTCATGCAGCTGAATATGAAAAAAACAAACAACCCAATCCAAAAATGGGTAGAAGTCCTAAATAGACATTTCTCCAAAGAACATATACAGATTGCCAACAAACACATGAAAGGATGCTCAACATCTCTAATCATTAGAGAAATGCAAGTCAAAACTACGAGGTATCACCTCACACTGGTCAAAATGGCCATCATCAAAAAATCTACAAACAATAAATGTTGGAAAGGGTGTAGAGAAAAGGGAACCATCTTGCACTATTGGTGGGTATGTAAATTGATTCAGCTACTGTGGAGAACAGTATGGAAGTTCCTTAAAAAATTAAAAATAGAACTACCATACGACCCAGCAATCCCACTACTGGGAATATACCCTGAGAAAACCATAATTCAAAAAGAGTCATGGACCAAAATGTTGATTGCAGCTCTATTTACAATAGCCATGACATGGAAGCAACCTAAGTATTCATCGACAGATGCATGGATAAAGAATATGTGGCACATATATACACTGGAATATTACTCAGTCATAAAAGTAAGCAAAATTGAGTTACTTGTAATGAGTTGGATGGACCTAGAGTCTGTCATACAGAGTGAACTAAGTGAGAAAGAGAAAAACAAATACCATATGCCAACACATATATATGGAATATTAATAAAGAAAAAAAATGTTCTGAAGAACCTATGGGCTGGACAGGAATAAAGATGTAGATGCAGAGAATGGACTTATGGACACGGGGTGGGGGAAGATAAACTGGGTCGAAGTGAGAGAGTGGCATGGACATATATACACTACCAAATATAAAATAGCTAGTGAGAAGCAGCCACATAGCACAGGAAGATTATCTCGGTGTTTTGTGATCACCTAGAGGGGTGGGAGGGAGATGCAAGAGGGAAGGGATATGCATATATATGTATAGGTATAGCTGATTCACTTTGCTTTACAACAGAAACTAACACACCATTGTAAAGCAATTATACTCCAATAAAGATGTTATAAAAAATTATTTCTACCATGTAATAATCTAATAAATCAAGAAGTTAAGAATAAAAAAAAAACCTGTTAATGTCATAAAATACAATGAACATCTGAGAAACTGTCAAAGCCAAGGGTAGCCTGAGGAAACCCAGTGACTAAATATAATATTGTGTCCTGATGGGATCCTGGAACAAAAATAGGACATTAGGAAAAATGATAGAAAGCTGAATGAAGTATAGTTTTTTAATTAAAAATAGTATAACAATATTGGTTCATTAATTATGACAATACAGTATGCTAATATAAGATATTAATAATAGGAGAAACTGGGGGTGGGGTGTACAGGAAGTCTCTGAACTATTCAATATATTCTCAATAATTTTGTAAATCCCAAACTGTTATAAAATTAAAAGTTGATTGTTAATATATAAGTTGACTGTTTTTATTAAGGATAAAATGATATGAATCAATATTGTTTGTATACAAATGAGCTTTTTCAGTAACTTAACTCATTTCAGCATTTTCTGTCAAACAAATATTGTTGGTTCTCATAGTCTCCCTTAACCTTGAATTGTTGATGTTTTTTCTCTTTGTTTCTATTGCTTACTAAACAAACTTGACCTCTCTTTACTATATCTAATATATCCACAAAATGCAGTAATTCAGTTATTAATCATACCCAACAATTTCTCTAAGAGTTAGATAAAACACTAAGTGAAAATAGATTTAGTAAGGACAGACAGTGATTCAGTGTTCCACAGATGCCATTAAGATAACAAATAATGCATGTCTCTTTGAATAGAATAAAAGTAAGTTACTAAAAAAATAAATAACAGGCTATATTAGTTTTGACTTTGAACATAGTTTAAACGACAGTATTTTTTTTTTTTACTTTCTCTAGAAGCTTCATATTTATAACACTACTATTACTTTTAATCAGTTATGTTGCATCTTCCTTCCAAGTGATTAATACAGTAATTGGCACTTCTATATAATTACTTTTGAAAAGTCATTAAACTTTAATACTGGAGGTGAGGCATCTTATTTAGATATGCATATATATATATATATATATATATATATATATATATATATGTCCATGAGATGACTGGGATATTGTATGTATTAAAAGAGATAAAAGTCATTTATGGAACTTATTGTACTGCAGTTTCATAATGCAGAAGTCCTTAAAATAATTAAACTTATTTTTGAGTTGTTTTCCTGATGTTTTAGGCCTATTGCATGTGAGAACATTCATTTATAAATTATACTGGTAATCCTCTGAAAGAAATTATAAAATGAGAAGTAAAACTAAAAAGTATAAAGTTTAAGTAGATGGAAACAAGTAGAAATATATAAGACAAATAAACATCATATGAGAGTTCCTGAATGGCATGGTCTTATGGAGGAGAAAGAGCACATTGAGTAGGTACTAGTGGACTGTAAGGCAAAGCACACGCACATTGTGCTCTTTCTTTGTACTTCACATTTTCTGCTCAGTTTTTTCCTGTTATACTGATTTCTATAAATGCTGGATATGTGTTTGTCCTTTATTCATTTGTTTGTTTGTTGACTCCCACATTCCTTTATTGATCAAATGTTATCTACATGTCTGCCAAGTACCAGCCATCCTTGTAAGCACACATCACCCCTGCCCTCATGTAAATTTCTACTGATCCACTGTTTAGAAGAATCATCTTTTTCTTCTTCTGCAAGGATTTTGGATGGGAACTTGATGTCATTTCTGAGCCTTTTTGGCTTTTGGGTAGAACAGAATATACTTTCTAGTTTGAGTGGTAACTAGAAATGGTCCCCAGTATCCTAGATTATCTCTATTTCTCAGTTAACTGCTTTTTCACAGGTTACTGACCTCTTCTGCAGATGTAGCAGCAGCTTTAATAAAGCTTGGCTATTTTGCAATTCATATTCATGTACTTTAAATAGTCACTTGGAGACAAAGCTCTATAGATCACTGTTTTCACCATTTAAGCATAAATCAAAGATGTATTAATTATAAAAATAAAACTGGTAAACATTCATGTAAAAGGTCTGGGATATTAACATTTTGATAATGAAGGATGAGAAGTTAAAAAATTATTATTAATGGACAAAACTAAGAATTTTATGCTTTATTAACTAAATTGGATTGGGTATTACATCCAGACATTTTAATAACTATAACAAGGTAATTTATACAGATGTCACTATTTGTTTCTTCCTGCTGTAGGAATATAAAATAATGAGGTATTTATTTTTTTCTTCTTTGTTACCTAAAAAGGTGGCTAAGTGTAGGTGTTTGGGTACAAGGACTTAGACTTAGGAGTTACTAATAGCTTTTGTGTTGCAGTAATTAAAAATTGAAAATTCTACAAATTGGGAAAATTTCCCCATCACCTAGTTTAGATTTTGAACCTGCATTCATTTGAAAAAGCTCTTGTGATGGACAGCTCTTACACTTACCAAAGCTTTCAGTGTCCAATATTTGTAAGGAAACTACCACAAAGGAAAAACAAAATTGACCATGAGGAAGTCCCAGGAAACTCTCAAATTATCTACCTATTTCTTTCTTCTACATCTCTAGGAAAGGCCCAGAATAACACGACTAAGATTGACTTTCTCATTACCAGGGGAGTGATAATATTTTTATCAGGAAAAAAAAAGGGTGAGTTGTAATAGAACTTGAATATGGATGCTATGAGGAACATTTATACCAGCTGGAGAACTGTTCATCTTATTTTAGTTACTTCTGAGTTTGATAGATGCTCATAGCTGGATAAGTCCTTCATCTGTGGGCTTAATATATACCCAAGTCAGAATACAGTATATGTGGCTCAAATACTGAATATAACCTGTTCACTCATTTGGTTAATATCTGTAGTGCACTAAGTATGTGATGGGTTTCTTCAAAGCATTTAGGATACAACAATTTACAAAACAGAAAAATCACTCTTCTCTTGGATACTACTATGCAGTTAACAAAGATAGTCACTGTATAAATTAAACAACTGGGTAAACACGAAAATGCCAGTTATAATAATTGCTAGGTTAAGGGAATCAACTAACAGATATAGAGAGAACCGAGCACTACGCTATGTTGGGTGGTCAGGGAAGGCCAATTGGAGAATGTGGCATTTAAGCAACTGTTAAAAGGAATTAGCTTTTTAAACAGAATAACTTCTCAGGTAGGAGAAATAGGATGAAGGCCCTAAAGTGACAAAAATATTCAGTACAATCACGGACCAGAAAGAAAGTCAATGTGGCTGGATTGTTTATCAAACTATGATTTTAGTGAGTTATAAAAAGTAAGCTCAGGGGCTTCCCTGGTGGCACAGTGGTTAAGAGTCTGCCTGCCAGTGCAGGGGACACAGGTTTGATCCCTGGCCCAGGAAGATCCCACATGCCGCAGAGCAACTAAGCCCGTGCACCACAACTACTGAGCCTGCGTGCCACAACTACTGAAGCCTGTGCGCCTAGAGCCCGTGCTCCACAACAGGAGAAGCCACGACAATGAGAAGCCCGTACACTGAAATGAAGAGTAGCCCCCACTCACTGCAACTAGAAAAGCCTGTGCACAGCAACGAAGACACAACACAGCCAAAAATAATATATATATATATATATATATTTAAAATTTAAAAAAAATAAAAATAAAAAGGAAGCTCAGAGATGTTTTCAGAGATGAAGTCTTGGGTCAGGCCATATTAGGTCTAATAGACTAGGTTGGAGAGTTTGGATTTTGTTATGAATGCATTTGAATCCATAATAATGGATAGTTTTGATTTGATTAAAAAAAACACAATATAATTTATGGTTTCAAATGTTCCTCTAACTTCTCTGTGAATAATGTGAATGCCAGGAGGATGATCAGCTGGCTACTGCATAACCTAGTTGGTTGTTAATGATAGCTTGTGCAAGAGCAAGTATAAGGGGAGAGAAAAGGAGTGAACATGTTCAGGATATATTTTGGTAGAGAGAGATGTGGGTACTGCTGATGTAGTAGATGGAGGGCATAAGAGAGAAAAAAAAAGGAATAAATGCTAACTCCTATTTCTGTGGTTTAACAACTGCGAAAATCTGCAGAATTCTGAAATAAGAAATTTTGGAGGATGAAAAAGTTTATTGGTAGTGATTTGATTGTGGGCGTCCTTATGTGGAGCCATGTGGGGTATGGCTGAAATATGAGTGGAGAACATATGAACTGGGTGTTCTATGAGGGCTGGAGATATAAATTTGGGACACAGTGACATATAGATTGTATGCAAAATCATGTCTACATGTGATTAAATTGAAGAGTAAATATAAGAAACATTAAGGCTGGGGCTTCCCTGGTGGCACAGTTGTTGAGAGTCCGCCTGCCAATGCAGGGGACACAGGTTCGTGTACCGGTCCAGGAAGATCCCACATGCTGCGGAGCGGCTGGGCCCGTGAGCCATGGCCGCTGAGCCTGCGTGTCTGGAGCCTGTGCTCCGCAATGGGAGAGGCCACAACAGTAAGAGGCCCGTGTACTGCAAAAAAAAAAAAAAAAAAAAAAAAAAAAAAAAAAAAAAAAAAAAAAAAGAAACATTAAGGCTGAGCACCAAACCTTTAGGAACTTTACAATCAAGATTTTATAATAAAGTAGAAGGTAGTACACATGATTTAGTATATATGGCTAGTGATATGGAAGGAAGAAACCAAGATACTGAAGTATTATGGTGTCAAAGAGAAGAAAATTATTAAAAAAAAAAAAAAAGGAGGGGTACCACAAGCAACTTTTGGTCAGATAAGTAGAACACAAAGAAGTGACCACTGAAATATGGAGGTCCTTGGTGACAAAGACCAGGAAATTTACTGGAATAATGAGGAAAAAGTGCTTGGCTTGATGATACAAAAAGGTGGGGAGGGAGAAAATATAAGCATTGATTATGGTCACCTTCCAGAGGAGGTTTTGCTGTGAAAAGACAAAGAAAGAGAGACAGTAGCTGAAGGGAATGTGGTACATATTTCTATGACTGTGAAAAGGTCGAAAGAGAAAGTAGTGATAGAAGATGTCTTTAAGAAGCAACTAATGGATGGTGAGAAGACTTGGGACACGAGAAGAGTTTGGACTTGAATAGTAGAAGGGATACTTGATTAACAATAACAAGAAGAGGCTGACAAGCGTGGATTCAGATTAAGGGGTTTGGGTAGATGTGGTAATAAAGAGATAAGGGGAATTATTTACCTGGGAATGTTCTGCAGACTGAAACTAACACGTAACTTTAAGGGCTGGCTTTGTCCTCAGCGTCCCTGGGTGGAGATGGGTTCTAATTCCAGATGTTTCCACCCAACTCTAAATTCTCTCCACCTGCCAGTGTGCTCTGTCAAATCAATGTACTTATAATTGTCATTTGTAATGATTGTTAATTTTCTTTTCAAACTTTGTTAATTCAAATATGACATCACTTATATGTGGAATCTAAAAAAAATGGTACAAATGAATTTACTTACAAAACAGAAATAGAGTCACAGAAGTAGAAAACAAATTTATGGTTACAAAGGGGAAAGAGGGGGGGAGGGATAAATTGGGAGATTGGGATTGACATACATACACTACTGTATATAAAATAGTAGTAAGAACCTATTGTATAGCACAGGGAACTCTACTCAATACTATGTAATGACCTATATGGGAAAAGAATCAGAAAAAGAGTGAATATATGTACAGGTATAACTGATTCACTTTGTTGTACCAGGAATTAACACAACATTGTAAATCAACTATACTCCAATAAAAATAATTAAAAAAAAAAACAAATAGAGATTAAAAACAGTTTTTTGAGAATTTGAGACCTTTTACTAAAATATTTAAATTGATGAATGCTGGGTTACATTTTTTGCTAATTGTATGGTTGAAATTGATACAAATTAAAGTAGAGGAAGATGGCAGCTGAGATGGAGGGTAGTGACAACTTTATCATGAAAAAAGTGAATACAATCTGAACATAATAGGGAGCTGTGTACTTTCTGTAGTGCATTTGCTGAAAAAATTATTACAGTATTTTCAAACTTCACTCCTTTCTTTTCACAAGGTCAAAGCTAACCGCATTTTTCTAGGAATGTTCAGGCAGAGAGTATGCACCTGGATGAATTATACTTCAGTGGAGGAATGGATCACTGATCTCCTCTAGCACTATATCTGTGTAGATTTACTCTTTTCTATTGAGAGGAGGAAATGAGAGAATAGGGCTTAATATTTTGTCCATTTGCATTCTAGTCACTGAAATAATAATAGCTATATATTTTCCAGAGTAGAAAGGGTGCTTTAAAATAAGGGCATTCTCTCAAATCTTAATAGTTTCCACTATAAAAACTGAGGACAGTCCTTCCTAGATTCACTGTTTCAGAGAACTGTTATTAGTTGAGTCAAAACTTTAAATGGCTTTTGTTGTAAAATAAACAATTGGTATATGGCATTCGATGAGAAGGATAGTCTGAGAATGGTTTACTGTGACAATGCAATCACTTTTAGGTATTACATTTCAGGATGAAAACTATAAATCATTCACCTTGCCAGCATGAAGTTTGACTTATTCCTGTGGTCAACATGGGTATGGACACCAAGGGCAAATGAGTCAGAATAACTTGATGAAAAAAGCCCTTGAGCATTAGTCACATATATTTCACCTCCTGAATGAACAAATGTGTTATATGTTCTCTACTATCAATTCTTTAATTATATATTTGCCATAATCATCTTCCTGTCATGTGATATATGTTATTTTAGAATGTAATATGTACTAATATATGAATGAATAAAGGACATTGACATATGCCAAGATTATAATTGGTTATAAAAAGTATGTTTTGTTTTTATCATTTAAATCACTTTAATTGTATCTATAATTGATAAATGTACCAATTATAACTGTGTCCCTAATAACATGTCACTGATTTGTTTCTGTTTGCTTTTATAGGTATAACATATAGTTTAAGCCACATATGTTATGAAAACAATGGTATAAATAACTATATGGTTTATTTTTGAATGGAACTTCATATTTATTCAATTACAGGTCCCTCATAGTCTACAGAAAGTATTTCTCAACTAGTAATGTGCATATGGACCATATGGGATGCTGTTAAAAAGCAAATTCTGATTCCTTATGCAGGGAGAGGAGGGGAAGATATTTTTATTTTGAACTCCATGGTGATTCCAATGCTTTTATTATGCTGATCACAGTTTAAGTAGCAAATAATATAAGTATATGCTTTTGTATATCAACAGGTAAATGAAATATAAAATAAAATGTTTTCAGCACTAAGAGTGGTTATATTCCAACACAATTTTTGCCTAAATGAAAGGGACAAGAGCCAATAACAAATTCATTTTCTAATTCCCTTTTATCCGTGCCTTTTTTCTCCCACATTCTTTACTTCCATTTTAAATAAATCTCAACTACAAATACTTTTAGTAATGACTCATGCTGACTTCAAAATGAGCAGTGTGGCTCAAAAACAAGAGCACCTTTTACAAAAATGTTTTCTTCTGGGAAATGGTAACTTTTTTTTTTCTTTTTTTTTTTTTTTGCGGTACACGGGCCTCTCACTGTTGTGGCCTCTCCCGTTGTAGAGCACAGACTCCAGACGCGCAGGCTCAGCGGCCATGGCTCACGGGCCCAGCTGCTCTGCAGCATGTGGGATCCTCCCGGACCGGGGCCCGAACCCGTGTCCCCTGCATTGGCAGGCGGACTCTCAACCACTGTGCCACCAGGGAAGCCTGGAAATGGTAACTTTTGTTGCCATTCTCTCAGGCCTTCTCACTCTCTTCTTCCTGCTTCTCACCAAGAATCTGACAGTGTACCCTCTTCAGCTTTGTTTGAAAACACGAGCAGTGGCAAAAGACCAGTGCCAAAGACCAGAAGACTTAATGATCTCTTAAAGACCTCTTCACTCTTTCACTTATTTTTTGGAAAGTATTAAAATATAAATATTCACTGTCATTCAAGACTTTCTTTCAATCATTTCAAGGCTTCTAAAAAATTAGTTCAAAACTAACAGCTGAATAGCTGAATGTACTCCATTTGAGGGCTCTCAATAGGAAATTCAGGAATGCTGATTATGCTCTGTTAGTTTGCTGCTATACAGGGAGGCTAAGAAAACTCCTTAAGGGAGAGACCTTCAAGATGGCAGAGGAGTAAGATATGGAGATCACCTTCCTCCCCACAAATACATCAGAAATACATCTACATGTGGAACATCTCCTACAGAACACCTACTGAACACTGACAGAAAGACCTCAGACCTCCCAAAAGGCAAGAAACTCCCCTGGTACCTGGGTAGGGCAAAAGAAAAAGAAAAAATCAAAGACAAAAGAATAGGGACGGGACCTGCACCTCTGGGAGGGAGGTGTGAAGGAGGAAAATTTCCACACACTAGGAGCCCCTTCACTGGCAGAGACGGGGGGTGTCTGGGTGGGGAAACTTCGGAGCCACCGAGGAGAGCACAGAACAAGGGTACATAGGGCAAAGCAGAGAGATTCCCACACAGAGGATCGGTGCCGACCAGCACTCACCAGCCCGAGAGCCTTGTCTGCTCCCCACCAGGGCGGGCGGGGGCTGGGAGCTGAGGCTCAGGCTTCGGAGGTCAGACCCAAGGGAGAAGAATGGGGTTGGCTGCATGAACACAGCCTGAAGGGAGCTAGTGCGACACAGCTAGCTGGGAGGGAGTCTGGGAAAAAGTCTGGAACGCCTAAGAGACAAGAGACCATTGTTTCGGGGTGCGTAAGGAGAGGGGATTCAGAGCACCGCCTAAATGAGCTCAGATAAGGGCGCAATCCACAGCTATCAGAGAGGACACCAGAGACGGGCATGAGATGCTAAGGTTGCTGCTGCAGCCACCAAGAAGCCTGTGTTCAAGCACAGGTCACTATCCACACCTCCCCTCCTGGGAGCCTGTGCAGCTCACCACTGCCAGGGTCCCGTGATCCAGGGACAACTTCCCCTGGAGAACACATGGCGTGCCTCAGGCTGTTGCAATGTCAAGCCGGCCTCTGCCACCGCAGGCTCACCACTCATTTTGTACCCCTCCCTCTCCCTGGTTTGAGTGAGCCAGAGCGCCCTAATCAGCTGCTACATTAACCGTGTCCTGTCTGAGAGAAGAACAGATGCCCTCAGGTGACCTACATGCAGAGGTGGGGCCAAATCCAAAGCTGAAACCAAGGGGCTGTGAGAAGAAAGAAGAGAAAGGAAAATCTCTCCCAGCAGCCTGAGGAGCCATCCACAATCAACCTGATGTGCCCTGCATTGGTGGAATACCTGAATAGACAACTAATCATCCCAAAATTGACGCAGTGAACTTTGGGAGCAACTATAGACTTGGGGTTTACTTTCTGGATCTAATTTGTTCCTGGTTTTATATTTATCTTAGTTTAGTATTTAGAGTTTATTACCATTGGTACATTTTTTTTTATTGATTTGGTTGCTCTCTATTTTGTTAATATAGTTTTTATCACTTGTTATCACTTGTAGATTTGTTTCTTGGTTTGGGTGCTCTCTTCTTTCTTTCTTTTTACTACTTTTTAATTTATTTTATTTGTAATATTTTTTTTTATTTTACTAACTTTATATTATTTTATTGTTTTATTTCTTTGTTTTTTTCTCCCTTTTCTTCTGAGCCATGTGGCTGACAGGGTCTTGGTGCTCCAGCTGGGTGTCTGGCCTGTGCTTCTGAAATGCGAGAGCTGAGTTCAGGACATTTGTCCACCAGAGACCTTCCAGCTCGATGTAATATCAAACACTGAAAGCTCTCCAGGAGATCTCCATCTCAAAGCTAAGACTGAGCTCCACTCAATGACCATCAAGCTACAGTGCTATGCCAAATATCTAGCAAGACAGGAACACAACCCCACCCATTAGCAGAGACCCTACCTAAAATCATACTAAGTTCACAGACACCCTAAAACACACTACCGGACATGGTCCTGCCCACTAGAAAGACAAGATCAAGACTCATCCACCAGAACACAGGCACAGTCCCCTCCACCAGGAAGCCTACACAACCCACTGAACCAACCTAAGCCACTGGGGGCAGACACCAAAAACAACGGGAACTATGAACCTGCAGCCTGCGAAAAGGAGACCCCAAACACAGTAAGTTAAGCAAAATGAGAACACAGAGAAACACACAGGAGATGAAGTAGAAAGGCAAAAACCCACCAGACCAAACAAATGAAGAGGAAATAGGCAGTCTACACGAAAAAGAATTCAGCATAATGATAATAAAGATCTAAAATCTTGGAAATAGAATGGAGGAAATACAAGAAATGTTTAACAAGGAACTAGAAGAACTAAAGAGAAAACAAACAATAATAAACAACACAGTAAATGAAATGAGAAATAATCTGGAAGGAATCAATAGCAGAATAACTGAGGCAGAGCAACAGATAAATGCCCTGGAAGATAAAATAGTGGAAATAACTACAGCAGAGAAGAATAAAGAAAAAAGAATGAAAAGAATGGAGGACAGTCTCAAAGACCCCTGGCACAACATTAAATGCACCAACATTAGAATAATAGGGATCCCACAAGAAGAAGAGAAAAAGAAAGGGATTCAGAAAATATTTGAAGACATTATACTTTAAAACTTCCCTAATATGGGAAAGGAAATAGTCCATCAGTCCAGGAAGTACAGAGAGTCCCATACAGGCTAAATCCAAAGAGAAACATGCCAAGGCATTTAAACCAAACTATCAAAAATTAAATGCAAAGAAAAAATATTAAAAGCAGAAGGGAAAAACAACAAATAACATACAATGGAATGGCCATAAGGTTAACAGGCTATTTTTCAACAGAAACGCTGCATGACACAAGGGAGGGGCAGGACATATTTAAAGTGATGAAAGGGAAAAACCTACAACCAAGATTATCCTACCCAGCGAGAATCTCATTCAGATTCAAAAGAAAAATAAACGTTTACAGAAAAGCAAAAGCTAAGAGAATTCAGCACCACCAAACAAGCTTTACAACAAATGCTAAAGGAACTTCTCTAGGAAGGAAACACAAAAGGAAAACACCTACAATAACAAACCCAAAACAATTAAGAAATTGGTGATAGAAAGAAAAATATCAATAATTACATTAAATATAAATGGATTAAATGCTCCAACCAAAAGACATAACTGGCTGAATTGATACAAAAACATGTCCAGTATAAATGATGTCTAAAAAAGACCCACTTCAGTCCTAGGGACACATAAATACTGAAAGTGAGAGGATGGAAAAAGATATTCCACGCAAAAGGAAATCAAAAGAAAGCTTGAGTAGCAATTCTCATATCAGACAAAATAGACTTTAAAATAAAGACTATTACAAGAGACAAAGAAGGACACTACATAATGATCAAGGGATCAATCCAAGAAGATACAACAATTGTAAATATTTATGCACCCAACACAGGAGCACCTCAATACATAAGGCAAATGATAACATCCATAAAGGGGAAATCGACAGTACCACGATCATATTAGGGGACTTTAACACCCCACTTACACCAATGGACAGATCATCCAAAATGAAAATAAAAAAAGGAAACACAAGCTTTAAATGATATATTAAACAAGATGGACTTAATTGATATTTATAGGACATTCCATCCAAAAACAACAGAAAACACTTTCTTCTCAACTGCTCAAGGAACATTCTCCAGGAGAGATCATCTCTTGGGTCACAAATCAAGCCTTGGTAAATTTAAGAAAATTGAAATCATATCAAATATCCTTACTAACCACAGTGCTATGAGACTAGATATCAATTACAGGAAAAAATCTGTAAAAAATACAAACACATGGAGGCTAAATAATACACTACTTAATAACCAAGAAATCATTGAAGAAATCAGAGTGAATCAAAAAATACCTAGAAACAACTGACAATGAAAACACGATGACACAAAACCTATGGGGTGCAGCAAAAGCAGTTCTAAGAGAGAAGTTTACAGCAATACAATCCTACCTTAAGAAACAATAAATATCTCAAATAAACAACGTAACGTTACACCTAAGCAATTAGAGAAGGAAGAAGAAAAAACACTCCAAGGTTAGCAGAAGGAAAGAATCATAAAGTTGAGATCAGAAATAAATGAAAAGGAAATGAAAGAAATGATAGCAAATATCAATAAAACAGAAAGGTGGTTCATGGAGAAGATAAACAAAACTGATAAACCATTAGCCAGACTCATCAAGAAAAAAAGAGAGAAGACTCAAATCAATAGAATTAAAAATGAAAAAGGAGAAGTAACAACTGACACTGCAGAAATACAAAGGATCATGAGAGATTACTACAAGCAACTCTATGCCAATAAAATGGACAACCTCGAAGAAATGGACACATTCTTAGAAAAGCACAACATTCCAAGATTGAACCAGGAAGAAAAAGAAAATTAAAAGTAACCAATCACAAGCACTGAAATTGAAAGTGTGATTAAAAATCTTCCAACAGAGATGGATACAACCTAAGTGCCCATCATCGGATGAATGGATAAAGATGTGGCACATATATACAATGGAATATTACTCAGCCATAAAAAGAAATGAAATTGAGCTATTTGTAATGAGGTGGATAGACCTAGAGTCTGTCATACAGAGTGAAGTAAGTCAGAAAGAAAAAGACAAATACCGTATGCTAACACATATATATGGAATTTAAGAAAAAAAAATGTCATGAAGAGCCTAGAGGTAAGACAGGAATAAAGACACAGACCTACTGGAGAACAGACTTGAGGATATGGGTAGGGGGAAAGGTGAGCTGTGACAGGGCGAGAGAGAGTCATGGACATATATACACTAACAAACATAAGGTAGATAGCTAGTGGGAAGCAGCCACATGGCACGGGGATATCGGTTCGGTGCTTTGTGATCACCTGGAGGGGTGGGATAGGGAGGGTGGGAGGGAGGGAGACGCAAGAGGGAAGAGATATGGGAACATATGTATATGTATAACTGATTCACTTTGTTATAAAGCAGAAACTAACACACCACTGTAAAGCAATTATACACCAATAAAGATGTTAAAAAAAAAAAAAAAAAACTTCCAACAAACAAAAGCCCAGGACCAGATGGCTTCACAGGCAAATTCTATCAAACATTTAGAGTGGAGCTAACACCTATACTTCTCAAGCTCTTCCAAAATACACCAGAGGAAGAAACACTCCCAAACTCATTCTATGAGACCACCATTACCCTAATACCAAAACCAGACTAAGATGTCTCAAAAAAAGAAAACTATAGGCCAATATCACTGATGAACATTATATGCAAAAATCCTCAACAAAATACAAGCAAACAGAATCCAGCAGAACATTAAAAGGATCATACACCATGATCAAGTGGGGTTTATACCAAGAATGCAAAGATTCTTCAATATATGCAAATCAATCAATGTGATACACCATATTAACAAATTGAAGGAGAAAAACCATATGATCATCTCAACTGATGCAGAAAAAGCCTTCAACAAAATTCATCAGACATCTATCGTAAAATCTCTCCAGAAAGTAGACATTGAGGGAACTTACCTCAACATAATACAGGCCATATATGACAACCCCACAGCCAACATCATTCTCATTGGTGAAAAACTGAAACCATTTCCACTAAGACTAGGAACAAGACAAGGTTGCCCACTCTCACTATTATTATTCAACCTAGTTTTCGAAGATTTACCCACAGCAATCAGAGAGGAAAAGGAAATAAAAGGAATCCAAATCAGAAAAGAAGAAGTAAAACTGTCACTGTTTGCAGATGACATGATACTATACATAGAGGATCCTAAAAGCACTATCAGAACACTATAAGAGCTTATCACTGAATTTGGTAAAGTAGCAGGATACAAATTTAATGCACATAAATCTCTTGCATTCCTATATGCTAATGATGAAAAATCAGAAGGAGAAATTAAGGAAACACTCCCATTTACCATCACAACAAAAAGAGTAAAATACCTAGGAATAAACCTACCTAAGGAGACAAAAGACCTGTATGCAGAAATGTATAAGACACTGATGAAAGAAATTAAAATACAAACAGACGGAGAGATATAACAGGTTCTTGGATTGGAAGAATCAACATTGTGAAAATGACTCTACTACCCAAAGCAATCTACAGATTCAAGCAATCCCTATCAAATTACCAATGACATTTTTCACAGAAAACAGAACAAAAAAATTCACACTTTGTATGAAACCACAAAAGATCTCGAATAGCCAAAGCAATCTTGAGAAAGAAAAACGGAGTTGGAGGAATAAGGCTCCCTGACTTCAGACTATTACACAAAGCTACAGTAATCAAGACAGTATGGTACTGGCACAAAAACAGAAATATAGATCAATGAAACAGGATAGAAAGCTTAGAGATAAACCCAGAAACATATGGTCACCTATCTTTGATAAAGGAGTCAAGAATATACAATGGAGAAATGACAGCCTCTTCAATAAGTGGTGCTGGGAAAACTGGACAGCTACATGTAAAAGAATGAAGTCAAACACTCCCTAACACTGTATATAAAAATAAACTCAAAGTGGAGTAAATACCTAAATGTAAGGCTAGACAATATAAAACTCTTAGAGGAAAACATAGGCAGAACACTCTATGACATAAATCACAGGAAGATCCTTTTTGACCCACCTCCTGGAGAATGGAAATAAAAATAAACAAATGGGACCTAATGAAACTTAAAAGCTTTTGCAAAGCAAAGGAAACCATAAAGAAGATGAAAAGACAATCCTCAGAATGGGAGAACATATTTTCAAATGAAGCAACTGACAAAGGAGTAATCTCCCAAATTTACAAGCAGCTCATGCAGCTCAGTATCAAAAATAACAAACAACCCAATCCAAAAATGGGCAGAAGACCTAAATAGACATTTCTCCAAAGAAGATATACAGATTGCCAACAAACATATGAACGGGTTCTCAACATCACTAATCATTAGAGAAATGCAAATCAAAACTGCAATGAGGTATCACCTCACACCAGTCAGAATGGCCATCATCAAAAAATCTACAAACAATAAATGCTGGAGAGGGTGTAGAGAAAACGGAACCCTCTTGCACTGTTGGTGGGAATGTAAATTGATACAGCCACTATTGGGTACAGAATGGAGGTTCCTTAAGAAACTAAAAATAAAATTACCATACGACCCATCAATCTCACTACTGGGCATATACCCTGTGAAAACCATAATTCAAAAAGAGTCATGTGCCACAACGTTCATTGCAGCTCTATTTACAATAGCCAGGAGATGGAAGCAACCTAACTCTCCATGATTGGATGAATGAATAAAGAAGATGTGGCACATATATACAATGGAATATTACTCAGCCATATAAAGAAACGAAATTGAGTTATTTGGAGTGAGGTGGATGGAGCTAGAGTGTCTCTTACAGAGTGAAATAAGTCAGAAAGAGAAAAACAAATTCTGTATGCTAACACATATATATGGAATCTAAAAAAAAAAAAAAAATGGTTCTGAAGAACCTAGTGGCAGGACAGGAATATAGATGAAGATGTAGAGAATGGACTTGAGGACACACGGAGAGGGAAGGGTAAGCTGGGACGAAGTGAGAGAGTAGCACTGACATATATACACTACAAGTGTAAAATAGATAGCTAGTGGGAAGCAGCCGCACATCACAGAGTGATCATCTTGGTGCTTTGTGACCACCTAGAGGAGTGGGATAGGGAGGGTGGGAAGGAGACACAAGTGGGAGGAGATATGGTGATATATGTATATGTATGGCAGGTTAACTTTGTTATAAAGCAGAAACTAACACACCATTGTAAAGCAAATATACCCTAATGAAGATGTTAAAAAAAGAAAAAAAAAACAACAACAACAAGGCTTGCCCAGTATCATATGATATCACTTCTATGTGGAATCTAAAAAAATGATACAAGCAAACTTACTTATAAAACTGAAACAGACTCACAGATTTAGTAAATAAACTTATGGTTACCAAAGGGGAAACCTAGGGTGGAGGGATAAATTGGGAGGTGGCGGTTAACATATACTCACTAGTATATATAAAATATTCAAGAAGGACCTGCTGTGTCGCACAGGGACACTACTCAATACTCTGTAATAATGTATATGGGAAAAGAATCTGCAAAATAATAGATATATGTGTATATATAATTGAATCACTTTGCTGTACACCTGAAAGTAATACAACATTGTAAATCACCTATGCTCCAATATAAAATAAAATTTATAAAACAAAAAAATCTCCTTAAAAATTATATATATGTGTGTGTGTGTACCTGTACACATATACCTATATGTATCTTAAAAATATAACTTACATATAAAATATATATTTTATATAATTCTCATTTTTCTCTGAATTAATGTTTCTCTGAATTAATAACAACTACCACCTGCAGATCTCAAAGCAATGGAATTCCAGGTCAGCAGCTGTAAAAACAACAGCAACAGCTGTAACCTGGTTTTCAGATGAGCTAGAATCATGTTTCACAGGTACATTTAAATTTGGTGTAATTACACAGCTTGTCCTAGCTAGATTTCAACTTTTATAGAGGAGTCATAAATATAATAGCATAACAAAGAATTATATTGAATTGAAAGCAGTATCTCTTTTGCTTTGTCATTGTCTTCAAGTATATTATGTAGGCTTGATTACATTTATAAAAACAACTGTTGCTATTAGAAACATAAAGGTTTGAAATCTAGGGAGGTGCACACTTAGAGTAATAAGGCCTATTAAAATAATATATATGGAGGGATTTTAATTGTAAACTGGTTTGTAAATTGATTTCTTTTTTAAGTGACAAATAGTACTGCATCCTTTGCTTTTGAAGAGGTAACTTTAGGAGCTGCATGTGTGTGTGGGGGATCACTTTTACTCTCAAATAACTTTCATATGTAAAAAAATTGTTCATAGAATCTTTATATGCAATCTGACGTTTTTTACAACTGTGTTAAGTGGACTTTTCAAAGCAATAAAAACTAGAGCTCAGAAAATACCGTTTTCATGAAAATATCATAGCAGTAAAATAAATGTAAGGAAAATGTATTATTCACCATAATTAGTGCAATCAACCATAATTAGTTCAAATATAATTGGAAAGCTCACAAATATACAAATCTCTTAATTCATAAGCCTTACTTGTGTAATATCACTTGTATCTTTTAAGTCCAAAAATTATCAACAATTTTTCTCCCTGTTTTTGATTTTAATAATTTAGTTTAGTCTTAAGTATGATTATTAGATAAAATATATTGAAATAAATTTCCACATATTAAATTGTATTGGACCTATAAACAATTAGCAATAATGTACATTATTTTGGTTAGTAGTCAACTGTACAGCTAATTGAAATAACATTTTCTTTGAAATATCTTTTCTTTTAATTAATAAATTTATAAAATTTATTTTAAACTACAGAAAATCATTAAAATTAGGAAAACCTATATTTTTGCTCAATTTAATTTCCCTAATTGGGCAACTTTATTCTAATTAATTTCTTTCCTATGAACTAAAATTCATTCTTAAGCTACTATATTTTTTGTAACTGTTTGCCCGATAGATATCCTAATTTTCTGTATCCACAAAGTAATTAGTGTGTAGGCTCATCTCCTTTAAGTGATACATCCTGTAATGGAGTAAAAAGGGAAAACATTTTCTGATACTATCACAATTCGCAAAGGAAACATTCAGAGAGCAAATTATTATTATAAAGTGCTCATATCATGAAAACATGAATGTATGAGTATGAAAGTATTAGTGTGAGTAGTTAAGTGTATTAAATGTTTCCATGGATTCATATTGGGGCTGCTGAAGACTAGCAGTTGTTAATTTTCATCCTGCAGAATATTTTTCACAGATATAAAAGAGCTTTTATTTTTCTTAACTACATCATCTGGCATTATTTTATATATATTGATTTTACAATTTCAATACATTTAGGTTTTATAATTTACTTTTCTTGCTACATGTTATATGAGAAACAGTAACGCTTCACATGACAAATGAAACCAAAATATATATCAAACAAAACAGGCCATGAATGTCTTCTCCTTTTTATAAACCTTTAATTACATTTCAGAAAAAGGTAACTTTTTTTCCTATGTGATTTGAATTCATAAAAATTGGTACTACAGGAAAACTGCATACTTCCATGTTCTCAACCACAGTCAACAGAAGCAAACATACAGGGCATGTAACACAGGTGTAAATGAAATCTATTTTTACGTTTTGGAGCATAGCAATTTACTTAATGCTATTTAACCATGGCATAATATGCAAACTGTGCTAATAAATTAGTGGGTGAAGGAATGTGCTTCAGGTGTTAGTCTAAAATTTATGTTCCTAATAGACATTATTTTCTGCATTATTGAGCAGCAATTATTTTGCTTCACATATCACCTCAATATTTTAAAGTTTTACTTTCATCTGAAATGGCTTCTGGTTATCATGAGAACTACAAGTATGCTAAATTGTGTGGCATGTTGCATTTGTTAAGAAAACAGAAGCTGATCATTCCATTAATACAGAATTAGGTGAGTCTATACAGTTAGTTTCTGTGTTAGGAATATGAAGGTACAGAAATATTTGTATATTTATGTAATCATACAAATGCAGCCATTTGTATATTTATGTAAGGCATGCCACATTATTTTTGTCTTTTAAAAATATGAATAATCAGTGAAACTACATTTTGACTTGTCTGTGTACTGTTAGTGCTTCTGTGGAACATTATGATTTCAACTTAGTTTTAAATGCATATCACATTTAATTACCTTTAAGTTGGATCTTACTAAAAATAAAATGTAATTAGGGAATACCACTAAAACACTTCTGTGGTTTTACTAGAAAATATCTTTATTATGTATACACATTTCTGTTTCCCTCTTTTTTTTATTATTGATCAATCTATCATCTATCTATGACTAAGATGACTGGACTAATTAAATATGAATGAAATAAATGGAGAAATGAAAGATGACTTCTTGTCTCCCTTGAGTAACTATGTAGATGATATATTTAGAGTAATATTGTAGTTTGGGATGAAGTCCATTCAAGGGAGACCCGAAGTGTTCAATTTTAGATATGTTAAAATATTGAGATATCAGTCCAGTATCCAAACATGCCAACGGATTAATAAGATCTGTGACTCTAAATCTCTAGGCTTCAAGTGCAAGTCAGTCTTCATCTTCACAGAGAGTATTTTAAAGCCAGAAAGGTAGATGAGATAATGTAAAAAGAATACAGAAATTAAAAGAAGTACAGTACTGCCAATGAGGACAAATTTTGAAGAACAGAGGTAGATGTAGGTAAAAACAAAAACTAACCAAAGAAAGAAGAGCCAGGATGGGATGGGGGTGGGAGGATTGTGGTGTAAGACCAGTTAAATAAAGGAAAAGTATGTCAAGAAAACAACAACAACAACAAAATATAGGTCAACTGTGAAGAATACTGATGAAGGGTCAAGTGAGATGAAGATTTGGCAATATGAGATTACTGGCCAATTTGACAGCTCACTGCAGATCTCTACTGAATGAGAACTAGTGAATATGGTATTTTTTTAGAAGATTCTTCTTGGGGTTTGGCTATGGGTAGGGCAGAAAATGGAACAGTAACTGGAGGCGAATGGTGAAAACACTTTCACTTTTAAAACCACTCCTGGTATTATAATTGACATACAGTGAAATTCACAGAATTAAAATGGACAATGACTTTTGATTATTATCATCATGGATATAAACAACCATCAAATTAAGTTATAGAATTATTGATCTAACCAATACCTAAATAAAGGTTACAGAAACCTCTTCTCATCTCTTTTTTAGTCCATTTCCTCAAAATCCCTACACAGAAACTACTTGTTCCAATTTCTTATTTCTATCGCAATAGAGCAGTGTTACAGTTCCTGGGACTTCATAAAAAACTGAACCATACATTTTTATACCAGGCTTTTTACCTCCTCAGACATATGGCTTTTGAAATTATTCATGAATATCACTATGGTCTTTATTAGTTTATTTTTTTTTTCATTGCTGAGCACTATTTCATTGTAGGAAAGTACCCATATAGTTAAACATTTTCCTGTTCATACATGTTTTCCTGTTGATGCACACATTTCTTTCCAGATTTGAGCAATTTTAAGTAACTGAGTGCAAGACTACTCTTATAACTCAAAAACAATTTTCAAATGATCTTATACTATTTCACATATCATACAGTGTAAGAAGTATCAAGTGTTAAGCTGAATCTTGTGATTATGAATTTAGGGTGAAATTATCAGCCTTAGAATGGGCTTTTAACCAGCAAATTTCACTTGCTTAGGAAAATGCACAGAGAAAGTAAAGAAAATATTTTGGAATTGGGTTTTTTAGTCTACTGTGGAGTTGATATTTAAAAGATGCTACAGTTATTGGAGAGGGTTAAGACCTAACATGTGACATTAATCCTAGTGGTTAATGTGAACTGAAAGAAAACATCACTATATTTACAAAAGCAAAACAAACAGAAAAACAGACATCAAGTTTTTTTGTTTTCTATAACAATGTGAATTTGAAGTCTTTGAGAAAAAATAATAGGAATTACTAAGACACCAAAGAATCATTACTTATTTCCCTTATTAGAAAGCTGTTTCTGAGGTGTTCTTGTGAAGGTGAAGTTAACATATTCATAGAATATATTTAAAACAGGAGCCATAACATTGCAAGCTCTTGATTTATGTTAGTTCTTTTAGTTATTGTTATCATTTGGCTTTTTACAAAGTGTGCTACTGTTATTGCTGCTGCTGAAGAAGACAAAGATGAAGATGACAATGACGAAGATGATAGTGATGAAGAACCATGGGGATAAGATCATGAGCCCCAAGGCCATACCTCTAGCTCAAAATTTGAATCACCACCTACAAAGCTTGGGAAAGTAACTTTGTCTATTTGTTTTAGCCTCAGCTCATGAAAAATGAGGATAATAGTGTCAAGTGCTTAAGGATTTTTCTAGGATGAAATGAGTTCATGTAAATATAGTACTGAGAACACTGGTCCTTACTAAGAGGATATAAATATTAAATACTATTAATAATTAAATATTACTATTATTTACCACCTCTGCATTAACAGAGAGGTATTTCTGAGGTTGTGGGGATTGTGCTGAGATACAGAGAGTAGAACTAAACTAGAAAAACAAATGGGGTAGAGCGCTGTTTAAAGACAAGAGGAATGCAGGTTGCAAAACATATTAGAAAAACTAAAGGAATTCCAGTGTGGATGAAACACAGAATGGACAGAACTTGAATAATTTGGAATGGAGATCAGATGGGGAAAAAAAATTGGATGTGAGGTTTTACCCAGACAGAAATAGAAAGGCACTAAATTGTTTCAAGCAAGGAATTATTGCTCATTTATACAAGGGATTGCAAATTCAAATGTTTGTATAAGACAGGTGACTATCATAAATATGTGAGGTACCAGGGAAAAGACTCTGGAGCATAGTAAGAGCAGATATAAACTAATTCACACACAAAGGGATACATCTAAACTTGCATTTTCTAGATTCCAACTTAAGGCAGAATATATCACTTTAAATAAATAATTATTTAATAGACTTATTCTGTAAAGTAAATATTTCAAGAAAACTATTCATTCCTGAGCTTAAATAAAATCATGATGTATGTATGTGTGTGTATATATATATATATATATATATATATATATATATATAAATGTATGTGTACATATATATTCCTGTATAAAACACAAAAACTCAACCTGTAATAGGGGGCTATTGATTTTCACTTATTGCTTAAAATTGAGATAACTAGTAGACATGAGGATGAAGGATACTTTTTTTTAAACATGGGTCAGCAAACTATATTCTGAAAGCCTTCATTCTGTGGCTTGGTTGTATATGACCTGAAAGCTAAGAATATTTTTTATGTTAGCAAAGGGTTATAAAATATAAAACAAAACAAAACAAAGGAAAACATGTGACAGAGACCATATGTTCCATGATCTTAAAATATTTACTCTTTGGCCCTTTGCACAAAAAGCTTGCCAATTCCTGTCTTAGGTGATAATAAATATATTATTATTTAAACTTAAAAATGACAAAAATTTAAAGTTTAATCAACATAAATTTTAGTTTCATAGTAGACATACTATTCAGATTTAGACAATGAAGATAGTAAATTATCCAGAAATGTTGGTCCTTAACCTGATTGTCTGCCCATATATATGTTTAAATATGTCTATAATAATCATGTATTACTATATTAAGCATGTATTTAATTTAAATGTATGAATGAATAGTAACATGATATATTGCCATTTTGTAAAGATTGCCATTAAAACACACATATATCGAACAAAATGTTGCTACAATAGATGTTAATGGGGATTTTAAGGACAATAATTTATATAAAGTATAACTTAAATGAAATTAAAATAATTATCTTTGGTAGATTACTTTATTAATGATACTCAAAAAAATCATGCCTCTCTGTATCTATCTATGTTTTAGTCCTCTCATACCTTGATTTGGGGCTTGGTCATGTGACTTATTTAGACCAATAGGATAATGCAGTCTGCTTGTGTCCCATTGTGACACAGCAGAAATGTTCTGCTTGTGTCCTATTGTGACACAAACAGAAAATGCAATCTTTGGGGCTTTTTTCCTTGGAATGCTGCCCTGAGACTGTCAGGTAGGAATAGAATAGCTTACTAGAGCAGGAAGAGGAAAAGTACAGCCTATCAACCAAACCTAGTTTGGTATATGTGTTTTTATAAATAAAGTTTTACTGGAACATATTCAATTTGTTCTCATATTTTCAATAGCTGTTTTCACACCACAATGGCAGAATTGAGATGTGGTGACAGAGAGACCCTATGGCCCACAAAACCTAAAATATTTACTACCTCAGCCTTCACAGAAAATGTTTGCTGAATTATGTAAAGAAGAATAAAGGTTATGTGTAAGAGAACAGAGGTACACCTGCTGGCAAGCAGCACAAGCTACAACAGATGTGAATGAAGCCACCTTGAAACTTTCATCCCAGTCACATGTCTGGGTCCAGGTAGAACCAACAGAGAATCACCCAGCTAGATCACAGAATCATGAGAAATAATAAACCACTTGTCTTTCTAAGTCCCTAAGACTTTGAGTTGATTTATGATACAGCAATGGATAATTGAAATTTGTGCTGCTCTAAGATTAAAACATGTGTCAGTGACTTTGGGGTCATGTGGCAGGTGGAGTTAGAAAGGACAGCAAGTCAACCATAGTTACAGGCTGACAGAACACTAAGAAAGTTATTAAGCAAGGCTAGATAAAAAGCAACACAAGCTACATAGTGGTCAAAAAAATTGGCAAAAATGTTTGCCTGAAGTAACTTGGAAAAACAGAAAATTTACCAAATTGACTGTGTACCTGGCTAAGGACAGTTCTGGAAGAATGAAGGAAGTGCCAGCTAGCTCCTCTTAATTGGAAGCAGGACCTATTGGGTTAAAAAATGAAACCGTTTGTGTTACCGGAGAGTAGGTTCTTATATAGTCACAGAAAGAATTCAGAGACGAGACACAGAGGTAAGGAAAGTAAAGCAAGGATTGGTCAAACGATAATATACTCTCTAGGGGAGAGCAGGCAGACTCAGGTGAGTAGCTGTTGTGAGTTTGTTTGGCAAGCCAGCTACATGGGATGTAAAAATGAAAGGGTGGAATATTCATTGAAGAGGGAGGGGTTTTGGGTAGTATTCCCTGATTTTCATCCCAGCTGCACCTCCCTAAGGGGAGGAGGGATTTTTGTCCTTATTTAGTCTTCACAGGAAGTGTCATGGCCTTGGTGCATGATGGGTACTTCTTATCTGCAAGGCTAATTTTATTATAATGAGAGAATAATGTGCAAAAGGTCACATTCTGATGCCAGAGCTCTATCTTTTCCCACCTTTCTTTGTCTGCCTCCAGGACAGATGTCCCCCCAAAATGTGTGGTTTCCTGTTTGTCCAGTGTTCCTGTTTCTCTTTGCCCAAGAACCCTAGTTTATAAGATGTATTGTTTCCTGCAATTTGGACCATGTTCCTCTTTCTCTGCTCATATCTAGCTATCTTCATGCTCTAACATTTGTTCTTCGTAGTCTCTCTATAAGAATAAACAATCTCAAAGTAAGAGCTCGCCTCAGTGCAACAATTAAGGGTAACAATAAAATTCCTTGTTAAGATCTCCCTATTAAAGAATTATAGTGTTTCCTAGTATATCCTCTCAGCCAGATAATAGGAATTCTAGGAATCTTAAGTTTCTTGCCCCAAGTAGCCTCCCATATGGCCCAAAGTCAGCAGTGATTCAACAACTAGTTAGAAGGATGCGGTTGGGCATTCACATGCTGTAAATATTCCTAATTTGGCTTGCAAAATTCTTTAACATTTGAAAATTGGATCTTACCACTTGTAGGTTACTGCCAGCTGGCTCCTGCATTCCACTGTAAAGTAGATAGATTTAGGATGCTTAGAGAGTTTCAGATACCATTATTTTTGTGTGTATGGAGAAGAAACCTCACCTCTCAACTTCATTCGCTATGACATCTCAAAAGCTGTGCAAAAATAGAGCCATGGACCTGAGACTGACAAAAGGCAGTATCAGAGAAGGCTGAGATATTTGAAAATCTGACAACTTAGAAGGGCTAAACATGCTTTACAGAAGAGAAAATCTTTTGGAAAAAAAAAATCACTCCCATGATAAAACGTAGATTTATGAGAGTGAAAATGGCAGAGATATTCCTAGAGGAAGTATGCATGAAATAAGACCTCTTACTAGTTCTCAGTTTAGCCTTTCCAGATTTGAGTGACTGGGGAGCAAAAGAAAGTGGAAGGCACTATAGAAAACTGCACACTGTGACACTGGGGGTCAAGGGGTTCAAAGGGTTTGAAAAATAAAGTAGAGGGAAAGTTTGCATAGTGTTATTGTGGTCTGCTGTTTGAGCTTTTATATTGGTAGGATTTTCAATTGGTGATTTAATAACCTTAGTTACAACTTAAGGGAGATAAGCATAAACAATGTGAAGTAATCTATTAAGACAATGAAATCAAATTAAATCCTTTAGAAAATACCATTTCAAGGCAAGGACCTATATCAGGGTATCAAAAGGAAAAGAGAAACCAATATTCATCATTATAGAATTTAAAATCTGGGTGGATAAATGTGGAAATATGCTTCAGGCAAGGTGAGATTAAGTAAGTGTGAAACTTCATCTCAATTAGTCAGACTGCAGTTTTTAGTCTGCCGATAAGACTACGATGGTACGGACAATGGTTTAACTGTTTTCTATTGAATGGCTACCTGAAAGAGATTATATTAATTCCACTGAAACCTATATCCTTATAATAACTGATGACAAATACTGTTACACTACTGTTTTCTGACATATTTCAAACTGATTCTGGACTGTACGATTTTCCAGATTGAAAACATTTTCCACTCATAGGCCTTTATGATCAACTGACTTCTGATAGGCATGGGGCAATTTAATCATAATAGTGTTGTCTCTTAGATTCAGATAGTAGTTATCAGCATGAGATATATAAAGCATAGGGCCACACATACAATATACTTAATGAATGTTATAAGACTATCCAAATTGTTATAAATGACATTTCTCAGCACAGCTATAGTTGCACAAAAAGGATTCAGTGATTAAGATGGCTGGCATTTTAAAATGGGTAATGAATAATGTAAAGTATTATAATTAATTTTAAGTATTCTCATTGCCATTGATTTTAAATTTGGAAAGGAATATAGCTTGACCAAAAACAAATTAATTAAGATTGTTGCCACAAAATATGTTTCCTTGTTTGTGTTAAAATATGCCATTAAAACAAATAGGCTTTACACGCCCACTGAGCTGATAAATCCCATTACCGACTCACTTTTCCCTGAAGGATATTTTTTATGGCTGCTATTCTGACACTGTTAATAACTTGCATGATAATAATCAATTTTTTTTTCACATCTCTATTGTGCTAAACTTTCTATTTTTTGCAAGAAATTCAACAAAAAAACACTGAAAGAGAGTCTAATTTTAATAGCAACTTGATTCTCACTTTAAAGAATTTGCACTCCACAGAAACGGATAATGTTAACATGGCTTTGGGGTGGAAATACAGCTTCAAAGTTCTGAATACTATTTTTCTAACCTCATAAAGAAGTCTTGGGACACTACCAAAGAAAAGCCTGCTTAGAATGATAATGTTTGTGACATAAAAATAAATGAAAGCATAGAACATGTTATTGAGATGCCCATCACAAAATCATATACTTGTGAAAGTAAAAGCCCATGAAACTGCTAAGATTAAATTAAAAAAAAAAAATAGCCCTGGTTCTTTATTTTATTATCTGGAATAGATACAGGCATACCTCAGAGATACAGTGATTTGGTTTCAGACCACAATAAAGCAAATATTGCAATAAAGCAAGTCACATGATTTTTTTGTTTTCCCAGTGCATATGAAAGTTATATTTACACTACACTGTAGTCTATGAAGTCTGCAACGGCATTATGTCTAAGAAAACAATGTACAAATCTTTTATTTTTTATAGTAGGTGCTTAATGAATATTTATTGAATGAATGCTAAATGCCTATTAAAATTTTAACCGAATAAACTACAAACAGGAAAACAGAAAATAAACACATGCTCCCTCTAATCACAGAAATACATTTATAAGCCTGCAAAATCACTTGCAGTTTTTTTTTTTTTTAACATCTTTACTGGAGTATAGCTACTCTACATTGTTGTGTTAGTTGCTGCTCTATAACAAAGTGAATCAACTATACGTATACACATATCCCCACACACCCTCCCTCTTGCATCTCCCTCCCACCCTTCCTATCCCACACCACTAGGTGGTCACACAGCACTGAGCTGATGTACCTGTACTATGCACCTGACTCCTACTTATTAGCTATTTTACATTTGGTAGTGTGTATATGTCAATGCCACTCTCTCACTTCATCTCAGCTTACCCTTCCCCCTCTCTGTGTCCTCAATCCATCCTCTACATCTGCACCTTTATTCCTGTCCTGCCCCTAGGTTCTTCACAACCATTTTTTTTTTTTGAATTCCATATATATGTGTTAGCATACGGTATTTGTTTTTCTCTTCTGACATACTTCACTCTGTATGACAGACTCTAGGTCCATCCACCTCATTACAAATAACTCAGTTTCATTTCTTGTTATGGTTGAGTAATATTCCATTATATACATGTGCCACATCTTCTTTATCCATTCATCTGTCGATGGACACTTAGGTTGCTTCCATGTCCTGGCTATTGTAAATAGTGCTGCAGTGAACATTGTGGTACATGACTCTTTTTGAATTATGGTTTTCTCAAGGTATATGCTCAGTAGTGGGATTGCTGGGTCATATGGTAGTTCTATTTTTAGTTTTTTTAAGGAACCTCCATACTGTTTTCCACAGTGGCTGTATCAATTTACATTCCCACCAACAGTGCAAGAGGGTACCCTTTTCTCCACACCCTCTCCAGCACTTATTGTTTGTAGATTTTTTGATGATGGCCATTCTGACTGCTGTGAGGTTACCTCATTGTAGTTTTAATTTGCATTTCTCTAATGATTAGTGATGTTGAGCATTCTTTCATGTGTTTGTTGGCAATCTGTATATCTTCTTAGGAGAAATGTCTATTTAGGACTTCTGCCCATTTTTGGATTGGGTTTTTTTTTTTTTTTCTTTCATATTGAGCTGCATGAGCTGCTTGTATATTTTGGAGATTAACCATTTGTATGTTGCTTCGTTTGCAAATATTTTCTCCCATTCTGAGGATTGTCTTTTCATCTTATTTATGGTTTCCTTTGTTGTTCAAAACCTTATAGTTTCATTAGGTCCCATTTGTATGTTTTTATTTCCATTTCTCTAGGAGGTGGGTCAAAAAGGATCTTGCTGTGATTTATGTCATAGAGTGTTCTGCCTATGTTTTTCTCTAAGAGTTTGATAGTGTCTGGCCTTACATTTAGGACTTTAATCCATTTTGAGTTTATTTTTGTGTATGGTGTTAGGGAGTGTTCTAATTTCATTCTTTTACAGGTAGCTGTCCAGTTTTCCCAGCACCACTTATTGAAGATGATGTCTTTTTTTCAATTGTATATTCTTGCCTCCTTTATCAAACATAAGGTGACCATACTGTCCTGATTACTTTACCATTGTAGTATAGTCTGAAATCCGGGAGCCTGATACCTCCAGCTACGTTTTTCTTTCTCAAGATTGCTTTGGCTATGCAGATTCTTTCTGCTATATTTTGGAAGAGTTTGAGAAGGAGAGGTATTGGCTCCTCTCTAAATATTTGATAGAATTATGCTGTGAAGCCATCTAGTCCTGGGCTTTGGTTTATTACAAGAAGAAAACTGGAAAAAATCACAAATATGTGGAGATTAAACAACACCTAATGAACAGCAAATGAGTCAATGAAGAAATCAAAGGATAAATCAAAAAGTACCTTGAGGTAAATGAAAATAGAAATATAACATATCAAAATCTATGGGATATAGCAAAAGAATTTCTAAGAGGGAAATTCACAATGATATGGGCCTACCTCAAGAAAGAAACCAAAAAGTTCAAATAAACCATCTAACTTACACCTAACTGAACCAGAAAAAGAAAGACAAATAAAGGCCAGTTTACTAGAAGGAATAAAATAAAAATCAGAGTGCAAATAAAACAAAAAGAGACTAAAAAGGAAAATAGAAAAGATCAATGAAACTAATGGCTGGTTCTTGGAAAAGAGAAACAAAATTGAAAAATGTTTAGCTAGAATTACCAAGAAAAATAGAGAAAGGGCTTTTATAAATAAAATCAAAAGTAAAAGAGAAGTTGCAACTGATACCACAGAAATATAAAGGATCATAAAAAACTACTATGGACAATTATACACCAAAAACATAGTCAACTTAGAAGAAATGAATAGATTTCTAGAAACATACAATCTTCAAAAACTGAATCATGAAAATGTAGTAAATTTGAATAGAGTGATTACTAGTTAGGAGATTGAATCAGTAATCAAAACTTCCCAACAAACAAACACTCAAGACAAAACAGCTTCACTGGTGACTTCTACCAAACATTCAAAGAAGATTTAATGCCTATCCTTCCCAAACTCCTTGCAAAATATTGAAGAGGAGGGAATACTTCCAAACTCACTTTACAATGGACAGCATTATCCTGATACCAAAATCAGACAAGGATACCTCACAAAAAAAGAAAATTATAGGCTAACATCACTAATAAACATAGATGCAAAAATCCTCAAAAAATACTGACAAATTGAATTCAACAATACATTAAAAGGATCAAACATCAAAATCAAGCAGGATTTATTCCAGGATGCAAACATTTTTCAACATCTGCAGATCAATCAACATGATACACTACATTTAAAAAATGAAGGATAAAAATTATTTATCTCAATGGATGCATAAAAAGCATTTGGCAAAATTAAACATTCGTTTATAATAAAAAAATCTTAACAAAGTGGGTATAGAGAGAATGTATCTCAACATAAAGACTACATATGACAAGGCTACAACTAACATCATACTCAGTGGTGAAAAGCAGAAAGCTTTTCTTCTAAGATCAGGAATAAGACAAGGATGCCTACTCTCACCTCTTTTAATCAACACAGTATTGGAAGTCCTAGCCAGAGAAGTTAGGCAAGAAAATAAATAGAAGACATCTAAATTGTAAAGGAAGATGTAAAACTGTAACTCTATGTGAATGATATGATTATATATATATATATATATGTGTGTGTGTGTGTGTGTGTGTGTGTATACACAAACCCTAAAGATTCCATCAACTAACTTTTAACACTAATAAATGAATTCATTAAACTTACAGGGTACAAAATCAATACACAAAAATCTGTTGTATTAATTTACACTAACAGAAAACTATCAAAAACAAATTAAGAAAACAGTCCCATTTACAACTGCTTCAAAAAAAAAAAAAAAAAAAAACTGGGAATAAACTTAACCAAGCATGTGAAAGACCTGTACACTGAAAACTGTAAGATACTGATGAAAGAAAATAAAGACATAAAACAAACAAACAAACAAAAAAACCAGAAAGATATTTCATGCTCATAGATTGGAAGAACTAATACTGTTAAAACATTCATACTATCCAATGCAACCTACAGATTTCATGTATCCTGTATAAAAAGTTCAATGGCATTTTTCACAGAAATGGAAAAAAAAAATCTTTAAAATTTGTATGAACACATGAAAGATCCTGAATAGCTAAAACAACCTTGAGCAGCAAAAGCAAAACTGGAGGCATCACACTACCTGATTTCAAACTATATTACAAAGCTACAGTAACCAAAAGAGTATGATATTGGCATAAAAATAGACACATAGGTCAATGGAACAGAATAGGGATCTCAGAAATAAACCCACATATATATTGTCAAATAATTTACAACCAGGGAGGCAACAATCTATAATGGGGAAAGGACAGTTTCTTCAATAAATGGGGTTGGGAAAATTGGACAACCACATGTAAAAGAAAATAGATTACTATCTTACACCATTCACAAAAAACTCAACATAGATTAAAGACTTGAATGTAAGACATGAAGCCATAAATCTCCTAGAATAAAACATGGACAATTAGTTCCTTGACATCTGTCCTGGTGATGATTTTTTTCTATCTGACTCCAAAATCAAAGGCAACAAAAGCAAAGCCAAACAAATGGAAGTACATCAAAGTATACATCTGTATAGCAAAGGAAACTGTCAACAAAATGAAAAGGCAATCTCCTGAGTGGGAAAAATATTCATAAACCAGGTATCTGATAAGGGGTTAATGTCCAAAATGTATAAAGAACTCATACAACTCAATAGTAAAAAGAAAAAAAAAAAAACTGCCTGTTCAAAACCAGGCAGAGGATCTGAATAGACATTTTTTCAAGGAAGACATACTAATGGCCAACAAGCACATGAAAATATTCTCAACCTCACTAATTATCAGGGAAATGCAGATCAAAACCACAACGAGATAACACCTCACAAGTGTTTGAATGGGTATGACCAAAAGGACAAGAAATATCAAGTCTTAGTAAAGATATGCAGAAAAGAGGACCCTCATGCACAATTTGTATTGGTGGGTAAACAAATTGGTGAGGTCACTATGGAAAACAGTATGAAGTTTCCTCAAAAAATTAAAAATAAAACTATTATATGATTCAGCACTTCTACTCCTAGGTACTTATCTGAAGAAAAGGAAAACACTAATTCAAAAAGATGTACGCATTTCTGTGTTTACTGCAGCACTATTTACAACAGCCAAGATATTAAACAGCCTAAGTGTTCACTGATGGATGAGTCAATAAAGAAGATGTGGTATATATATGCAATGGAATAGTATTAGCCATAAAAAAGAAAGAAATCTTGTCATTTGCTACAAAGTGGGAAGGACCTTGAGGAAATTATGCTAAGCGAAGTAAGTCAGAGAGAAAAAGACAAAATACTGTATGATTTCACCTATATGTGGAAATCTATAAAACAAAATAAAAAACAAAAATCAGAGATACAGAAAACAGGATTGTGGTTGCTGGGGGTAGGATGAGGTTGCGTGAAATGGGTGAAGGGAGTCAAGAGGTTCAAACTTCCAATTATAAAATAAGTAAGGCATGGGGATGCAATGTACAGCAAGGTGACTGTGGTCAGTAATATTGTAGAGCATATAAAGTTTCCAAGAGAGCAAATACTTAAATTTCTCATCACAAGAAAAATAATATAATTTTGTATGGGAAAGGATACATAGACCTACTGAGGTGATCATTTCACAGTGTATACAAATACTGAATTATTATATTTTATATCTGTGACTAATATAATGTTATATATCAATTATACCTCAATTTAAAAAAAAAACAGCTTGAAGTTAGTATCCAATATATAACTAGAAAATACCTATGATTTGGTAAGTTAAGAAAATAACTTATTAAATAAACCTTTATGGAAAAGTCCTAATTGAAACTATAGAATATTTAAGTGAATTATAAGCAAAGGAATATGTATGAACACTTGTGCATTGCTATAAAAAGACATTATATAATCTTAGAAGCAAATATTAGTAAGAAAAAATAGTTTTAATTTCATGAAATTTCATCCATATTAAGAAGTTGGGAAAACATTAGATGAAAGAAAATAAAAAGATAAAAACAGAAATTAATGAAATAAACTATACTAGAGAAGATAATTTCAAATGTTTACTTTTAAAGGCTTTTAAAAGACTAAAATGATATAGGCATGAAAAAATAATAAAGATAAAGATATCAAGTACCTTCACTTTGATTCAATATTGAACTAAAGTTTCTAGGCAGTAATGCAAGAAAAAGAAATGATGTTATAAAAATCAGAAAGGAAGAAATAAAGCTCCCATTTTCCATGAAGATGTGGAACACACAACAGACTGAAGATAAATTTAGGGATTTAAAACTGGGTTTAGAAATCTTACAGAATACAAGAAGAAAGAAAATTCTATTGAGTTTCTATAAAATTACACACACTTGGGTATGTAAATGCATATATATTCTAATTTTAGGAATATATAAAAAACACCCAGAAAGTATCCAACAAAATGTGCAAGACACATACAAAGAAAATTATAAAAGACTAATGAGGAAATTAAGAAAAAGATAACTAGTTAACAGCAAAGATATATCATGTATATGGTTTGGAAGACTCAATATTAGAATGAAGCTCACTGTCGCAAAATTATTCTGATTTGACTCAATCTAAACAAAAAATCTAACAAGTAGACTCTAAAGCACATATGGGGAAAAGGGAACAAGAACAGTCAAAATATTCTTTAAAGATGGAAAACAGAAAATAATGGTTTTCCCAGACATCAGGAATTATTATAAATCTGAAGTAATTAAGACAGTGTAGATTGGGACATAAGATAATTTTTTTAAAATGTTGAATATAGCAGTAGACAGAATATTTTTCAATAAATAGTACTGGAACCATTGAATATCCATATATATATGAAAATAAAATCTGATTCCTTCTGTCTGCACAAAATTCTAAATAAATTATATGTCTAAATTCAGATCTTAATTGTATATCATAATGTGAAAATACCTTCTTGGCTTGTACATAATATTTTTAAACAATACACAAAAATTCACAACAAATGTAATGATTAAAAACTAAATTATATTCTTATTAAAAACATAATCAAAAGAAAAAAAGAAAGTAAAATGAATATCCTTTGAAAATATATGTAGCTTAACTAAAATATTGTTAATAAAATATACAGGTATCTAACTGTACGAGGAAAATATTAAACAAAATCAGCAAGAGATCTTATCAACCACTTTTAAAAAGAGAATATTCCAAGTTCTAATATGAAAAAGTTCTTAACATCATTATTTATAAGGAAAATTAAAATTAAAAAACAAAATGCTGCAAACCTACCCTGATTACTGAAATTCCAAAGATTTAAAATATAAAGAATTCATAAGGATATGGATCAATGGATCTTTTGGTGAAAGAGTAAACTGGCACAACTGCTTTGTAAAAATCTCTACTGAAGTTCAGAAGTATCTATTGAATTTGAACACATGTATTCAGACATATATCAGCATTTGCACTGAGAAATATGGACAAGAAATTTCTGCAAACCTTAACCATAGTAGCTAAATCCTGGAAACAACATGAATGTCAATCAATCTATAATGTAAAAGTAAATTAAGATATATTAATGAAATGGACTTCTATTTAGTAATAAAAAATAATGAACTCCTTCAAGCTATTTAAAAGATAAATCTTACAGATGTAATGCAATCAATGAAGCCAGACACAAAGAAATAAACTTCATGCTTCCCTTGATGCAACAAGCATCAAGCATTCTTTCCTTTATCAACAAGCAAACCTAAACTATAATTTTAGGTGTAAATACATAGGTGAGAAAACCCTAAAGAAAAGCTAATTAATTACACTGAAGGAAAAGTGAAATTGGCAAGAGGTATGTGGAATGCTTTGGGTTCCTAATAATGTTTTCTTTCTTTTTCCATGTGGTAATTACATGTATTTAATTGATAATAAATACAGTAATTTGTACTTTCTTTCACCATAAAAAAGTGAAAATTCATTTGCACTTAAAACAGAGAGAGAATGGAAGAAACTTGAAATAGTGAGTATGAAAAGAAATATTAAAGAAATACTCAGTTCACTAAAGAAAGAGAAATGGTGGTAGGGGTGATGTGACTAAAGTTTTTTGTTTTTTGTTTGTTTCTCAAAATTATGGGAGGCATTACAACACGGATATATAATAATCAATGTATTAGTAGATAGACTTTCTTATAAATTTATAACAGAATGATTAGTTATAATTAGGACAACAGAACCAGAAAGTTTACCAGTTTAAATAATAGAATAGAAAGCCATAGAAAAATATTTAGTATTACTATAGTAAAAAAAGATTAAGAACAATATTGAATGTCAAATATATTTTTAACATACCAGATTTGCAAAAATAAAAAAATATATACAGTGTGTATACTGGAGGAAAAGTGCATATTTTGAGGAGACACAAGCATTCTGATACAGTTATTTATAGTAAAATACTGTTAAATATTCCAGAAGAATACCTGATAAAACTCATCAAAAACTTTATACTTTTTTTTACATAGAAATTCCACTTTTAGGTATTTAAAAACAACAATTTCTTTCTCTATAATAATTATATACAATATTTTATTGCAACATTGTTAACAATTGCTGAAATATAAAATAAACATTTATGGGAAATTGACAAAATTTATTATATTTATGGATACATGAAAAGTCACCTGACATAGCTATTCTTAATTATAAGACACTTGCAAGAAAGCATTCTCAGTGTTACCCTATTTTGGGGAGAGAGAGTACCTCATATATTTTTTAGTTATCTACCTATCTTCCCACATATTTTCATAAAGAATTAAAAATAATAATGATAATGGAATACATTCATGTACTGCTTAATTCGGGTCAAACACAGTTTGGAAATCTTAACATTTATGCTTGTATTTAACCTTTACAAGTGCCCTATGATAAAGATATTATTCCAATATAATCTGTGTCTTTTCCGATTCAAAAATGTATGACACAAAAGATTAATTAACTTGCCCCAAACAATCCCTAAGTGTTAGAGTTTGAATTTTAATTCAGACGTTTGCTTCAGCATTTATGGTCTTAAACACTACACTGAACTGTCATCACCACAAAGTATTCTATTAAAGCAATCAGGAAACAAACCATTATCTTGATAGTTTATTTTTTCTTATCTTGTCAGCTTTTAAATTTCACAGGTACCTCTTATCTGGAGAACTGTCCTCTGCTAAATGGAGCTGCCTCACCAGGGTAGTTCCACTCCCAACAGCAGCCTTCAGTCAATGCCTGCCTGACCTGTGGTTACAAAAGCTAGATGGGACCTTTAGAGGCTTAGCCTTGTGATGCAACTGATGCTCCAAGGGAGTCCCTCTGTGGGTAAGGCCAAGGCTAGGCTTTACCTGAAACCAAATCCTTGTTCAGCTCTCTCTTAGATTCCTGTTCTGCTTCACTTCTTCCCTTGTATGCATTCCATGAAAAATCCTCTCCCAACAAATCATATGCACTTGGATCCTTGTCTCAGGCTCTGCTTTTATAGAACCTGGCCTAAAACATTTAACCTTCTCATGCCACATTTTCAAAATGCAAATACATGGAAAATTGAGACACTAATGAAAATAAATGAAGTTGACTGCAGATAATGAACTACAGAACTGAGGACCTCTTAGAGAGGCAGCAGTTACAGGGGAATGCAGCCAGGTGTAAATTCAGCATCCAGGCTCAATTTTCCCAGATGTCTATTTTTAAAAAGATTCAGAAAATATTTAATTTGGGTGAAGCATGTGATGGCTAAATTTGACAAATTCTTCAATTAAAAAGTTATATTATGTGAGATAAAATATTTACAAGCTAATATGGCATGCAGGCTCCACTGTTAAATTTCTGTATTTCCTTTTTATAATCAGAAAATAAATTATAAAGTCCAGATGATATTTTAAATTTATAGTCTTATCTGATTAGGTTGGATTTTACCTAGCAACTAATGTTTATTGAATCCCCTAAGAATTTTATAACTACACACTTATAGGATCATCAGAACATGATTAATACTTATTAATTATTAAAATCATTATCATTTAGACAAGCAAACTGAAAATAGATACATTAACTAACTTAACTCTCTGTATGACAATGGTCAACTGGTAGATCAGAGTGTCAAAGATAGATCAGAGTGTCAAAGATTATGTTTTAAACACCATGCTATCTTGCTTCTGACCAACAAAGCTGTTGTTGTTTAGTTCCACTCTGAAATGAAATAAAGCGTATGAAAGAAAGTATCAATTAGAAAATGTCCCTAAAGGATGGTGAACTGCAGTAGGACAGATTATACATTCATAGAATTAATCAGTTCTTCATTGGACCACATAATCAACTTTACTGACTGTTAGATTGAACTGACCAATTTAAATAGTCGACTTGTCTTCGAAAAATACGTCTTTGAAGAACAGTCACAAAGCCCAGATTTAAGGGGAGAGGATGAAAGAATATTAGTGCCAGATTTGAAAATGGTCCTATATACACAGAAGTACGCATACACACAATTTCCAACCTGAGTTTTCTGTTTTTTTCTCTTATGCTTAAATTTTTTTCATCACGGATCATTTTAAAATTTATTATTAACATGAGTTTCATATTTTTGAATGCCTACAATCTGTCTTATAAAAATAACTGGTTGATAATGAAAAGATTTATCAGAGGCCATTAGGCTTGGGCAAATAAGCTGAGAAAATCTTGAAGAATTAGTGACAGGTAGTGAGTCTACATTAGAAAAGAAAAATAAAATATAAAGTCTGCTGAAAATGTAAACTGATCCATTAAATACATATTTGCAAAGAAGGAGAAACCAGTGAAGTATTAAAATAAAGAGAGAGCAGCTGTTCCCAGGTATGGTCCATAAACCGGTAGCATGGACATTATCTGGGAACTTGTTAGAAATCCAAATTCTTATATCCTATCCCAAACCTATGGAAATTCAATCTGAGGGTGAGGCCCAGAAATCTATTTTAATGATTCTTGCAAGTGACCCTAATCTACTCAAGAGTTTAAAAATCACTGATATATAGAATATAATTTTTTGTGCATATTCAGCATGCCACTCAGCAAATTTTGCAGGTTAGACAGGCTCTTACTTGTTGTTCATTTGTTGTTTACTTTAACTTAAATTATACCTTAACAGAGATCATCAGAATTAAGAATAATTGTCTCTGCTAAGCAATCTCAAAAGAACTGATGCATTAATCAAAAGGCAACTATTAATTTCCTAAAATAGATGATTGATATGTAAATCCAGGTTTTGTATGAGAACAGAAAATACTGCAGGCATTTTATTGAAATGAAATTTACAGAAGAAATGTGTTGCCCTCAAAACCATTGCAAATGGATGGAGAACAGCTATCATGAGGACCAACAGGAGGGAATCTGGTGGTATAGAAGTCATGGGCAGCTACCTTCAGTGGTCTAGCTGCCTGCATCACATAAGGTGATTAACTGTAGATGTCAGGGAAGCCACTGCCAACATCATTTCTTCTAACTGCCCAAGCAGTTAGCCATTTCTGCAGGTGTAGCATATAGCTTATGCTTTTCTTCTAATTTCTAAACCTCACATATGTGCTTTTAATTTGGAATCCTGCAGTCAAGGGAGTCTGGGAAATGTAGTTGCTAGGTTTCCAGCCGTTGCTACACAGCAAAATGTTAGATGGGTAATGGTAGTTTTTTTGGGTTTTGGGGGGTTTTTTTGTTCCTTTTTTTGCGGTACACTGGCCTCTCACTGTTGTGGCCTCTCCCGTTGTGGAGCACAGGCTCCGGACGCGCAGGCTCAGTGGCCATGGCTCACGGGCCCAGCCGCTCCACGGCATGCGGGATCCTCCCGGACTGGGGCAGGAACCCATGTCCCCTGCATCGGCAGGCGGACTCTCAACCACCGCACCACCAGGGAAGCCCTATGGTAGTTTTTAATACAAAAATAAAACAGCCCACACAATCTGTCCCTTTGGATGCTCAACTTTCAAATACACCCTTCTATACAAATTAAAGTACGGAAACAATAATAACCAAAAACATGTTTCCACACTGTATGGTGGTAAATATTGTACAAATGAACAGATGGTCATCCTTTTCCCCCATAGGGAAGGCACAAAATCCATCAATCACTGGAGCCATTCCTGGGTGCCCTATAGAATCTTCTGTCTTCCAAATATATACCCCTTACCCTATAGCAGTCTCATTTCTTCTTGATCATGATAATAAAGATCAATTACCACAGTCACTGGTGATGCTTCTGTAGCATATGTCTCAGAACCCAAAATGGTCAGATGGCATGAAGAAATCAAAATGGAAAGGCGATAGTATCAAACTCTAGTTCAGTGGAACCATTACTGTTTCATGGTAGAAACACTACTACTAAATTAGGTAGAAACAATACCTCTAAATCACAAGAGGGTAAAATTGGGGAAATAAGAACTAAGGATAACTGAGAACGTAATTAGGAGTAGTAGTGAGAGAGTATTTGGCCTTGCATCTCTTGGTTCTTATAAGTGAGTTCTGGTTTGCAATAAAGTACTCTATTTTAGATGCAGATTTCAGGTGCATGGTATGTTTTTATAGATAGTATCTAAACATGTAAGCTCTTATTACCTAGATGGCAGTGTAAATGATATTTCAATATTCTGTTACAAATCTTTCCAAATGTCATGTATGTAGTAAGACTGCAAACTTCCTTGAGGTGTTGCTCGTTGCCTCTTTTGTTATACAATTACTGACTTGTCAAAAGCAATGTTGTGTGAGGTGGCAGGGAAGAAGATGAGTAAATCAACATATGAAAATGTGGACAGAAGCCTCAGAAGCAAGGAAGGTAAATCAATATTAAGATAAATTCACTTATCTAATAAAGAAAAAATACTTGCACTGTTAATTTTGGGAAAAAAAACAAAAACCTCAGTGTAATCAATTTGCTACCAGGTAGCTAGCTTGTTCTCTTATGGAAAAGTAGCATATTGGTAACTCACACTGGTCTCTACCTTTGACAGAAGTGGTACTCAGAAACATGTCATGGTTAGTTATGACAATGAACAAGTATAGTATGGCTGAGAAAGCAAGCTGACAATCATATAAACAACTAGCTACGTGGTTCCTTTCATTATCAAGATGTTCCACTATGATGGTGAAATTTGGTGTACATACAAATAGGACACAAAATATGCTTGAAATACCAATTCTTAAACCTGTCACAGATCTTCAAGTAAACAAGTCCATGATCATACACCAAACCATTACTTAACTGTGTATAAATCAATGTATATTTTATCCCTGGTCATATTATATACCAAGGAAGGTAAGCAGCAAGATCCATTTTTGACATTCTAATCAATGGGAGGATTTTTTCTCCATTTTCTTACATAATCACATAAGTATAGGGTTATAATTCAGGAAAGGCATTGTCAACTCTTACCAGAATCTTCTAAAAACCAAGATTGAGGTTTGCTTGTTTGTTTGTTTTCTCAGACAAAATTTCTTTGGAAACCGCTATGAGACCAGAAGAGAGGGTTGATGGAGAGATCTAAATACATCATAAATAGCTGCCCAGCAGATGAAGTCAGTGTCAAGAACTGTATAGGGTCTGAGATTTTAAACTAGTTGCAAGCTAACAAGTTAGGCTGCCACGGTTTCAAGGATGTTGGTAGTTGACAGGAAATTCCTGAGTCAGAAATGAAGAGAAGTTTATTCCTCATGAAAATAGCTGTACGTAGAATATCAGCATTTTTTTAACCTACTTCCCAAGTCCAAATTCCCACAGGGAAATGGTAAAGCGAGTCAGATGATTACCAGCGCCCACATGGAGTAGCATTATAGGAGAGGAACACTGAGCTTAGGGAATCTGAATCTTTTACAATGGACACTAAACATGCCGTCCCTTTGCTCTTGAGGAATACATTTATTATACGAGATAATAAACATACCTGCCTTTTGCTGTAGAGAGAGTAACTGAAGTATGTATGTGTAATAAATAATTTGTATCAAAAATATAAAAACACCTTATGGCTCAGTAATAAGTAGACAAGCAACTCAAATATGGGCATATGTTTTGAACAGACATATCACTAAATATGGAGAAATATAAGCACATAAAAGTATGCTCATTGCCTTTCATCTTCAGGAAAATGACAGTTAAATTTCAGGAAGATTCCACTACACCCAACAGGATATATAATATTCAAAAGACTGAAAATACCTATTTTTTGTAAGGATAGGAAACAATGTTTTATCTTATACATGGCTGGTGGAATTGTAAAAATATACAACAATTTTGGAAAGACATATGAGAGTCTCTTATGAATATAAATATTTTTAATAAACAAATCACCAATGTCACTCTCTGATATTTATGTTATTCCTTACTTATTTATTGCCTTTACCCTGTTACCAGAATATAAGCAGTGTAACAAATATTCAAATAAACCTCTAAATCAGAGGTTCCCAATTTTGGCTAATTAATATCTGGTAATTTAACTATATATTTATAGTTATAACTATATAATTAAACTATATTAGTAACTGTATACTGTATATTACATATAATTTATGTCCTGTTATATACAATTTAATATGTATATATAATATGTATTATTAAGTATGTAACTAACTATCTGGAATTTTTAAAAATACCTATACCATTTATCACCACACACACACACAAACCACCCACCCGATGTGTAAGTCTCACTCCAAACAAACTGAATCAGAATTTCTGGGAGTGGGCCTGGGCATAATTTTAGTAGATAAAACAAAACATAGGATGTCAGAACTATGTCAGCCATGTCACAAGAGTCAGGATTCCCATTTGCTTTACATGTGTGAAAGAACAATTAAATAGCAATCCAAAAATCTGTGAGGCATATTTTGCATCTTTTTTTTTCACAATAGATTTATTTTATTATTTCCCTATGTCCAGCCCTGCCAGTTTATACCTAGAATCTGCATAGCCAGCTTTCTTTCCCCTATACATATAAGACAAACATTTGAACATGCTTTGATTGTCATTTTCAGTTTCTTACAAACTCAGATACACTCCTACACTTGTCTAGTTGCTTCCGAACATCAGGTAGAATGACTGTTCTCTGCTGTCTTACTTAGAATCATTTGGGTCTTGGAATTAAAATTTACAACGTTTCCCCTCCATACAGCAGTGTCAAACAATGACACCTAATTTCCTATGGCTGTGTTCTTTGTCACTAATTATCTTGTAAAACTGAAATATTTAAAGAAACATTTCTGATATGACTGTACACTATTACTCTGTTAAAGTACCTATTGCAGGTACGCATGCATTATGTTAATGCAGATCTTTGGGATTTTTCAGACTTGAAAAACACCATTTCTTTTTACTTCATACAAAATTTTTGTTAACCTGAAGCCGTTTTACCTCTCCTATCTAACGTGATTGAGACTAATTCGTAGGAATCAATAGTTGTTAAGGGATGTCATAAGCTCTGAGGCAGAAGAAATTATTTTATCATGTCCTCCTCCTTGGATATTCAGCTTAAAGGAATGTAGCGGCTTTAAACCTAGGCAAGAGACAGCCCTGCATCTTGCCCCAAGTATATGGGAACCCCTGTCTTAGCTGCATTACCCCTGGAATGAATTTTGTCTAGATTTGAAAAGTTTTATTCTTGGAGAGCAGAATACTAGAGCATAAATCTTGACTCTAATATACTGGCTGACAAGTGTTGGGTGAGGCATTTAATTCTCTGAGCTTCAATTTTCCTCAAGTGTAACGTGGGGGATGATTTCCATCCCAAAGGAGTGTTGATTGACTAAGAAAACTCATGTAAAATCTGGTGCTGGCAAACAGAGAAGTCGAAATCCAGAAGTCATTACTATTCAGAGACTTACCAGGAGGGTCTGTGCAGAGGTCCTCCCAGTTGGAATTTACACCAGCAGAGGACAGGGGGAGGTTTAGAGATTATTGTCCAAGGGGTGACTCTTGCTGAAGTGTGGTGTCCATCACACGGGCTGTACTGTAGCCCAAGCCTTGGGACTTCTGCCTTAGTCTCAAGAGGAGCAGTGCAATAAGAACAAGTCAAAAGTGGAACCAGGGGCACTAAGATGCTGCAAGCAGAAGTCAGGATTGTGTTGCAGCCCGTGTATCACATGTGGCACAAGGAGCTGTAGGGCACTGTTCACACTTGGTCTGAGTGATGGCACAAATCATGGGGTTGATGATGAACTGGGAGAGGCTTTGAGGGACACCTCACTTGAGGAGCTTTGAGGCCCAGTCACAGCAAACATCCCACTGCTGCTTGAGTGGGAGGAAATAGGTATGACTCATGCATGGACTCATCAGAAGGACACATACTCAGAGCCACTGTGGAGGCAATGCTCAAGTATCCAACAAGAAATGGGGGAGGGTGAAGCCAAAAAGTATTTGCTCTTTCCAGGCTGCTGTGGCTATGGGACCCGGGTTATTTCTACATTCTCAGTGATACCTCAAGGAGCTCTTCATTCTAGATATCAAGTTCTAGTTCCTCTCTAGTTGGCTTGCCATTTATTTTTTTCCTCCTCTATATTTGTCTATGTATCATTTATGCCATTCTTGGAATACGAATAACCACATGTCATTTCTTTGGATTTATTATTAGTTGGATTTTGCACAACCTTTGTAGTTTATAGAATGTGGAATATGGTTTTCACAATTGAAGTTGTTTTCATTCCTATTCCTCAGACTTGTTCCTTGAACCTCTCTATACAGATAATCTTGGTTCTCCCTTATTTCTAATCTGATTTTTATGATTTCTTACCTTCTGCTAACTGGGGATTTTTGTTCTTCTTTCTCTAATTGTGTTAGGTGCAAGGTTAGGTGGCTTATTTGAGATGTTTCCCGTTTCTTAAGGTAGGACTGTATTGCTATAAACTTCCCTCTTAGAACTGCTTTTGCTGCATCCTATAGGTTTTGGGTTGTCGTGTCTCCATTGTCATTTGTTTCTAGGTATTTTTTAATTTCCTCTTTGATTTCTTCAGTGATCCCTTGGATATTAAGTAGTGTATTGTTTAGCCTCCATGTGTTTGTATTTTTTACAGATTTTTTCCTGTAATTGATATCTAGTCTCATAGCATTGTGGTCAGAAAAAATATTTGATATGATTTCAACTTTCTTAAATTTACCAAGGCTTGATTTGTGACCCAAGATATGATCTATCCTGGAGAATGTTCCATGAGCACTTGAGAAGAAAGGGTATTCTGTTGTTTTTGGATGAAATGTCCTATAAATATCAATTAAGTCTATCTTGTTTAATGTATCATTTAAAGCTTGTGTTTCCTTATTTACTTTCATTTTGGATGATCTGTCCATTCATGAAAGTGGGGTGTTAAAGTCCCCTACTATGATTGTGTTACTTTTGATTTCCCCTTTTATGGCTGTTAGTATTTGCCTTATGTATTGAGGTGCTCCTATGTTGGGTGCATAAATATTTACAATTATTATATCTTCTTCTTGGATTGATCCCTTGATCATTATGTAGTGTCCTTCTTTGTCTCTTGTAATAGTCTTTGTTTTAAAGTCTATTTTTTCTGATATGAGAATTGCTACTCCAGCTGTCTTTTGATTTCCTTTTGCATGGAATATCATTTTCCATCCCCTCACTTTCAGTCTGTATGTGTCCCTATTTCTGAAGTGGGTCTCTTGTAGGCAGCAAATATATGGGTCTTCTTTTTGTATCCATTCAGCCAGGCTATGTCTTTTGGTTGGAGCATTTAATCCATTTACATTTAAGGTAGTTATCGATATATATGTTCCTATTCCCATTTTCTTAATTGTTTTGGGTTTGTTATTGTAGGTCTTTTTCTTCTCTTGTGTTTCCTGGCTACACAATTTCCATTGTTTCAAATGGCAAAGAAAGAAAGAACCACATATAAAGAGAGGGAGGAATGGATGAAGGAAAAGTGGAAGGAGGGAGACAAGATACAATTGAAGCAGGAAGAGGTCCATGCTACAGTGCGTATCAGTTGTCAGACCCTTTTGTTGGTTGTGACATGCATGAGACAAGGGGCTTTGACTGTGCTGGTTTTAAAAGGACTTTAGTGCTGCAGTGAACATGGAGGTGCCTGTATATTTTTGAATTATGTTTTTCTCCGGTTATATGCCCTGCACTATTTATAACAGCCAGGACATGGAAGCAACCTAAATGTCCATTAACAGATGAATGGATAAAGAAGAATGTGGTACATATATACAGTAGAATATTACTCAGCCATAAAAAAAAAAACTAATGCCATTTGCAGCAACATGGATGGATGACCTACAGATTTTCATAATGAGTGAAGTAAGTCAGACAGAGAAAGACAAATGTCATATATCGCTTACATGTGGATTAAAGAAAAATGGTACAAATGAACTTACTTATAAAACAGAAATAAAGTCACAGATGTAGAAAACAAACTAATGGTTACCAAGGGGGAAAGGGGGAGAAGGGATAAATTGGGAGATTGAGATTGACATATACATGCTACTATGTACAAAAATGATAACTAATAAGAACCTACTCATAGCACAGGGAACTCTACTCAATACTTTGTAATGACCTATATGGGAAAAGAATCTAAAAGAGAGTGAAATATGTGTATGTATAACTGATTCACTTTGCTGTACAGCAGAAACTAACACAACATTGTAAATCAACTATACTCCAAATAAATTAATTTAAAAAAATAAATTAAAAGACTCCAGGAAATAATAAGTATGCAGAATTGTAAGGGTCATGTGCTTCCAATTTGCATGTTTTAGATAACATGAAAAGATAACATTTTATTATGTAGTCTACATTTGCCACAATACAAGTTTAATATTTGACCCTTATAATGTATGGATTTCAAAAAATAAAAATAAGCACTACTTAGTATAGACTATACACATTTTTTTCCTGTCTTAATATCAAAATTAGCTCATTGTATCAAAAGAAATCAATCACTGAGACTTTGGAAATAATAAAACACAAATCAGTAAATCAATGTCTACATATAGAAATGACTTCATTTGGAGATATGTAGCCTCTTTAAAGTGCATGCTGAGCAATTACCCCATTAATGTGATCAATGTTGACAGTAATTTGTGATGATTTAAGTTTTGAAGTTCTCTTTTATTTTTCTCTCAGATGCAGAGGGTTTGTTTTACTTTAATTATTTAGGTCATTGCCTTAATTCCCCATTTCACATTACTAGTAAAAAGATGTTCCCATTTCTAAAACGTGGCCTTTTCAATGAAGTTCTTTCTACTACTGACCTTAACCTTTAAGCTCCCCATGTTATGGCACTATATGTAAATGGCCACCTTAATAATGACATTTGGCACAGCTCTGGAAAGACTAGTAACAGGAAAGCAGTGAACTTGAGCTTTTTTCCCTTCAATTTTAAATATATTGGACTGAATCATCATTTCTCTTGGAACTGAAAAATAATTATTCTTGGATATTTTTCTTTTAATTTCCTTTTTCCTCTCTTTCTCTTTCAACCCCTTTCACTCCCTTACTCTCTCCTGTTATATTTTAGAGTGCAGTTTTTATAAAGACTAAATTATATACAAAACTTGGACTTTTATTTGCACAAGTTTTAATATTATTTCCTGAGAAATGTCTCAATAATTACACATATTAGTTCATAAATTGATATTGTTTAAAATTTAAGTGTACTTCTTTATTAAATGTGTTTAAAATATGACATTGAATTTTTGTTTGTTATAAACTAAAACACCTCTATAAATGCATTTTCAAGATTGACTGAAAAACAATGAGTTTAGTAATTTAATGAAATGTGAGTTTTGAGGTCAAGTTAATATTCCCCCCAAAAGACAATGTTGCTTTATGTTCAGTTTTGTTATATTATGGCATACTTATGTGCCATTATTCTTTAACTCTATTCAGTTTAAAACTTTTGTCTTAGAAAAGTTTTATTGCTCTTTTTTGCCTTTATGATTGATAGATGTTCATGCCTTGAGGATGAAAATAACAAATTAATTTTTATATTTAATTCTAATATAATTACCAATGATAAATTGACAAAAGAATGAGGTAGTCACACCTAAGCTGAATTTTAGTTTTAATTTAGCTAAATTTCGATTTTACATCTTATTGTGAGATAGAACAGCAGGATAATTTTCTTTAAAGTCATTAAGCAAGATTTTGCAATATCTAGGGTGATGTTTATACTTTAAAGGTCCATGTTGATCACTCTGGTTTATTTTTATAAGGGGCTTGGGAACCTTCTGGGAGGAAATTCACTCTAAGCAAAATAGAAACAAAGAAATCTACATAGGATACAGTTTCAGAGATTATGCATTCTCAAATCCTTGAATTTATCTTCAAATATATTTTCCTCTTGTCTACCCAACCACTATGTCATGCTGGAATCCTAGATCTTATCATTACCCATAATAACACCTTCCAGAGTATCCAAGTGTCCCAAACTTCAGGCTGCACTCATGACTTTCCAGTATTCTAACCCTGTAGTATTTCAACTCCAGAGGTTTTTGGATAAAAATGTAGTCACACTCAAACACATGAAAGTACAATAATTCTTAGCTGTGCTTCCTCCCCACTTAATTGAATGATGAAGCATCTGTTGTCCTGTGTAAGGAGAGGTGCTCTTGTGTACAGGATACAGTGTATATTTGATTATTTGATAATATTACATATGCAATTGTTCCTTTGTACTTTTTCATGATTGACTATTTCAGCTTTATTGAATTAGTCATGTCAATGGACAAGCCAGAACATGAAAAGAAGAAAAAGCAAATCCTTCCAATGATCCTATATCTCATTCAACTATGACTCATTTCTCTGCTCATTTTTACAGCTATAATATTCTATTCTTTCTTGAATCCAAGAAAGGATTTTGTCACCACCATTCCTCTCAAGCAGCTATTAACCTCTAAATGTTGAATCCAATCATCATATCTCAGAAGTCATCTTACTTAGACTGTGAGCAACATTTGAAACAACTGATTCTCCCAGTTAAGGGAATGCAACCATTTATAACAAGATGTCTGTGTTCAAAGCTGCCTTGTGGTTCAAGATATTCCTGTTCAATTACCACTGCATTGTGGCACAAGATTTATTTTCCAAATTATCTTTCCAAGTCCTCTTATGGCATGAGATCTAATTTTGTTCTATGGCAAAGTAACTCTGCCCACAAGCTCACCGGTATCAAAAGAAACCTCTCCCCAGACAGTAAATAAGACCCATCAAACTACAATGAAGTGTAATCTTGTAAAGATACCCTTCATTAATTCCTCATAACCACTGTGTCAGAGACTGCCAAGTATTTCTTGGTTACTTGGTATTCATGAGCAGATAGGATAAAAAATTTTCTCAGCTTTTCTGTGTAATTAGTTCAGTGCCAGATGACTGCATTTTGGTCAGGATTGTGTGGGAAGAAGTAGAGTTGACCCTTGAATAACATGGGCTTGAACTGTGTGGGTCCACTCTTAAGCTGATTTTTTTCAATAAATGTATATATTACTACACTATGCGAGGTTGGTTGAATCTGTGAATGTGGAATGACAGGTACAGAGAGCCAACAATGGGACTTATATATCTGAGAATTTTAGATGTGGGGAGGTCCTAGAGGTACCACTGCAGGTACTGAGGAAGAGTGTATTTGGAACCCTTCAGTCCTGGGCATAAAGACTCCTACATGCTATTCTGTAATGGCTCTCCTTCTGTGAAGGCTACATAGGTCATTTGTCTAAATGACAGCAAAACAGAATGACAGGAGATAAGAGCACAGTGCCATTTCTTGGGGAGTCATGCAACATGTACTGAACTGTGATCTAAGAAAAAAATATTGTAAGACACAGAGATATGGGATTTAATTCAGTAGCCAAATATAAATATATATAAAATTTCATACTTTTCTCCCATGTTGACACACATATCTATCATCCGAAATCCTGCTCTTGGAATCCTGATTAACAGCTGCAAATTGAAATAACTAAAACTTAATTCTTGATTTTCACTTTTCCCAAATAATAGGTTGTTCCCACAGTGTTGCCTCATTTTATGTGCAGTTTAGGCCAAAAATCTTGAGTCAGTCTTGACTCTTTTCTTGTGCTCGCATGCTATATCTAGCATAACCGATTTCTTTGGGCTAAAACTTACAATATTTATAATCTCTATCCAAACACTTTTCCTTCCCATTGTTAGCACCCTAACCATATTACCTCTTATCTAGAACATCTCAGTGACCTTCTAACTGATGTTTGTTTTGAATGTATCATACTTCTGACTAGATCTCTAGAGTGAATTTTCATCTTTTCAGACAAGCCAAACCATGTACTACAATGTTCACTGCAGCTCTATTTACAATAGCCAGGACATGGAAGCAACCTAAGTGTCCATCAACAGATGAATGGATAAAAAAGATGTGGCACATATATACAATGGAATATTACTCATCCATAAAAGGAAACAAAATTGAGTTATTTGTAGTGAGGTGGATGGACCTAGAGACTCATAAAAAGTGAAGTAAGTCAGAAAGAGAAAAACAAATACTGTATGTTAACACATATATATGAAATCTAAAAAAGAAAAAAAAAATGGTTCTGAAGAACCTAGGGGCAAGATAGGAATAAAAATGCAGACATAGCAAATGAACTTGAGGACACAGGGAAGGGGAAGGGTGAGATGGGTTGAAGTGAGAGAGTGGCATGGACATATATTTACCAGCAAATGTAAAATGGATAGCTAGTGGGAAGCAGCCACATAGCAAAGGGAGATCAGCCTGGTGCTTTGTGTCCACCTAGAAAGCTGGGATAGGGAGGGTGGGAGCGAGATGCAAGAGGGAGGAGATATGGAGATGTATGTTTCTATATAGCTGATTCACTTTATTATACAGCAGAAACTAACATACCATTGTAAAGCAATTATACTCCAATAAAGATGTTAAAAACAAAACAAAACAAACAAAAAAAAAACGGTCTATGCTGGATTTGGCTCTAATTTCATATGGAAATTTCGGTAGGAATCATAGGAAAAGATTTTTGACCTAAGAATCAGCACCTACTTGTATCAGGTGGTAGAAGTTGGCTTAAGAAAGATGGCTAGAAGCAGGCAGCATGGATTCTTTCACTCTTAGAGATTCTGTATGAATGTGAATTTCCCCTTGCTTCTGAATAGAAAGCTCTTACAAACATATAATAAGGAATATTGGAGATTCCAGTGCAAGTTCTTAAATAACCCTATTTGTAACAAGTTAGTGTATTCCAGGTATTGTCCATGATATCAAAGGACCATGGTTAATTATGGCAGAGGCCACAAAAATATCAATTATCATGAAGCAAGGATATTTTGGAGATACATAGCTAAGAAGGGAAATCATGTAAATCCTTGCATGTGAGTCTATGGCTATAAAAATATCTTAAAATCAAAAAGCAATATATTTTATGAAGATAATTTTGTCAGTTGGTCAGTGAGATAAATTGAAAGATCTAAGACTAATGATGAGAAAAGAGTTAGCAATATACTGGAGGAATCCAGATAAGAAATAATGAGAATTCAAATCTCTGTACAGCAATGGTGTTGTAGAGGGAGTGATTGACAATAATGAAGGAAAATTATAAGAATTTTTTGATTTGGGGAATGATCGAACATTGGACATAAAGAAAGGAAAGGGCTACAATATATAACAATACCAGCTTTTGGAAATTGGTGACTTGTGCAATCATCATCTGATACAGAGTTTATAAGAAGTGAAGTTTAGTTTCCCACTTACATATTACCAAGGATCATTTTAACGTAGATTGCAAAAATCAACTTGAAAATTTAATTGCTGCTCCTAATCTAAATTTCAGTAGTGGCAAATGGAAGTTGATAATACGTGTGGTCTGAAAAACATTTAACCATTAAAATGGATTTTTTTTTCCTACTGTTCTAACCACACGAATGAACACCTTAATGTACCAAAAAAAGAAGAACACAATATTGAAAGAAACATCATCAGGTCCATGATGCTAATAAGAACTGGATAGTTGTTTTGTCTATAGATTTTAAATTAAAAACCTAAATCTTTTCATCTACAATTAGTGCAACTTCTTGGTATAATTGACCATAGTGATATAATTACTGATTTGGGGCATTCACACAGACACACACACACAATCACTCTTACATTTCAGAAGGTATTTAGACTTACACCTGGAAATCACATATAAAAGATGTAATTCAGGCCTCTGTCATATAGCTGGAAACAACTGTGAAATAAAAATTCTCTAAATACAACATACTATCAGGGAAAAAGACTGAAACTAAAATTTTCATTTTGTAAGATCAGGACAACACGTGGTTACCGTGACTTTGTTAATACATATAAATAATTTGTACCTTCATTCATTAGTTCCTCCTTAATTTTCTCAACTGGCTAAAGGGTCTCATTACTCTCTCAGGCTGTATTATCATTTTATTTAAAAAAAGTCAGAATTCCCTGGCAGTTCAGTGGTTAGGACTCTGCACTTTCAATGCAGAGGGCCCAGGTTCAGTATCTGATAGGGGAACTAAGATCCTGCAAGACATGCAGCACAGCAATAAATAAATATTAATTAAAAAAATAAAAATATCAAGGCAAAATCAATTGAATTGCTCTTGGGAAATATATCTGCTGGAAGAATCAGAATTAAAAATAAAATAAGAGCTTTCCTGGTGGCACAGTGGTTGAGAGTCCACCTGCCGATGCAGGGGACACAGGTTCGTGCCCCGGTCCGGGAAGATCCCACATGCTGCGGAGCGGCTGGGCCCGTGAGCCATGGCCACTGAGCCTGCACGTCCGGAGCCTGTGCTCTGCAATGGGAGAGGCCACAACAAAGAGAGGCCTGTGTACCACAAAAAAAAAAATAATAATAAATAAATAAAGTAAAATAAACCTTATAACAGTGGATACATTACATCATACTTTATCTTGATATTGGAAGAAAGATAATAATAAAAGTAATAGAAATATTCTACTAATACAATAATAGGTTTGTAAGATTTAATAAGCAGAAACCTCAATTAAATACATGTGGAAACTAGAGGGAGGAGCTGTCACACCTTGCAGTGATAGCAGAAGCCAATAGGAAGAAGAGAGACTCCTCTTCTTTCCTGGAAAGGACTCAGCCAATCAAAAGCTATGTTTGTTTACTGTAGCCCTCCCACTTTCCTTTCTCCCTCTATAAAAGACCTCTCCATGCCTGATGAGCCAGGACTTACATGTGGCTCTCCATGTTGGCAGACCCCAAATTGCAACTCTCTGCTGATCCTGAATAAACCCATCCCTGCTGAAGAAATATCTGGCAGTCTAAGTTTGCAGCCAACAAGTATTAATATTAGTATTAAAAACTATCTAAATGCCAAGTACTCTTTTACTTACTTAATGTTTATTATATGACAATTATCAGAACATCCTTCAGAGGTAATGTTTTACATGAGGAATGGAATTTGTAATTAATTTTAAGGAAAAACAGTCAGTGGTGATGCTAGATTTCAAACCCAATTATAATATACTGGCTTCCTTTATTTGAAATATTCCTAATATTTTAGTGATAGAAATCATTTCTGATTTTGGCACTGTGGCATTTTGTATTAATGATTTTAAGATTTTCTTGTGGGTGTGCTTCAAGATGGCAGAGGAGTAAGACGTGCAGATCACCTTTCTCCCCACAAATATATCAGAAATACATCTACATGTGGAACAACTCCTACAGAACACCTACTGAACACTGGCAGAAGACCTCAGATTTCCCAAAAGACAAGAAACACCCCGTGTACCTGGGTAGGAAAAAGAAAAAAGAAAAAACAGAGGCAAAAGAATAGGGACGGACCTGCACCTCTGGGAGGGAGCTGTGAAGGAGGAAAAGTTTCCACACACTAGGACGCCCCTTTACTGGCAGAGACGTGGGGTAGGCATGGGGAAGCTCCGGAGTCATGGAGGAGAGAGCAGCAACAGGGGTGGAGAGGGCAAAGCAGAGAGAGTCCCGCAGAGAGGATCTGTGCTGATCAGCACTCACCAGCCTGAGAGGCTTGTCTGCTCACCCGACGGGGTGGACAGTGGCTGGGAGCTGAGGCTCAGGCTTCAGAGGTCAGATCCCAGGGAGAGGACTGGGGTTGGCTGCATGAACACAGCCTAAAGGGGGCTAGTGCACCATAGCTAGCTGGAAGGGAGTTTGTGGTGTGTGAGGAGAGGGGATTCAGAGCACCGTCTAAATGAGCACCGAGCTAAATGAGCTCGATGGGCACGAGCCACGGCTGTCCGTGCAGGCACCAGACGGGCATGAAATGCTAAGGCTGTTGCTGCAGCCACCAAGAAGCCTGTGTGCAAGCACAGGTCACTATCCACACCTTCCCTCCTGGGAACCTGTGCAGCCTGTCACTGCCAGGGTCTCCTGATCCAGGGAAACTTCTGCAGGAGAACACACAACAGGCCTCAGGCTGTTGCAACCTCATGCTGGCCTCTGCTGGAGCAGGTTCACTCCGCATTCCATACCCCTCCCTCCCTCTGGCCTGAGTGAGCCAGAACCCCCTAATCAGCTGCTACTTTAACCCCATACTGTCTGAGGGAAGAGCAGATGCCCTCAGGCGACCTACACGCAGAGGTGGGGCCAAATACAAAGCTGAATCCAAGGAGCTGTGAGAACAAAGAAGAGAAAGGGAAATCTCTCCCAGCAACCTCAGGAGCAGCAGATTAAATCTCCACAATCAACTTGATGTGTATCCTGCAACTCTGGAATTCCTGAATAGACAACGAATCATCCCAAAATTGAGGTGGTGGACTTTGGGAGCAGCTGTAGACTTCCGGTTTGTTTTCTGCATCTAATTTGTTTCTGGTTTTATGTAAATCTTAGTTTGGAATTTAGAGCTTATTATCATTGGTAGATTTGTTTATTGATGTGATTGCTCTCTTCCTTTTTTTATTATATATGTAGATTATATTTTTCTTTTTCTCTTTTTGTGAGTGTGTATATGTGTGCTTCTTTGTGTGATTTTGCCTGTATAGCATTGCTTTTATCATTTGTTCTAGGGTTCTGTCCTTTTATTATTATTATTTTTTTCTTTGTATAGTATTTAGCACTTGCTGTCATTGGTGGATTTGTTTTTTGGCTTGGTTGCTCTCTTGTTTCTTTCTCTTTTTTTATTACTTTTTAGTTGTTTTAATTTTTACTAATTTTTTTAAAAAATTATTCTAATAACTTTATTTCATTTATTAATTTTTCTTTCTTTTTATCTCCCTTTACTTCAGAGCCATGTAGCTGACAGGGTCTTGGTGCTCTGGCCAAGGGTCAGGCCTGTGCCTCTGAGGAGGAAGAGCTGAGTTCAGGACATTGGTCCACCAGAGACCTCCCGGCTCCACATAATATCAAACAGTGAAAGCCCTCCAAGAGATCTCTGTCTCAATGCTAAGACCCACCTCCATTCAACAACCAACAAGCTACAGTGCTGGACACCTTATGCCAAACAACTAGCAAGACAGGAACACAACACCAGCCATTAGCAGAGAGGCTGACTAAAATCATAATAAGGTCACAGACACCCCAAAACACACCACTGGACACAGACTTGCCCAACAGAAAGACAAGATCCAGCCTCATCCACCAGAACACAGGAACTAGTTCCCTCTACCAGGAAGCCTACACAACCCACTGAACCAACCTCACCTACTGAGGGCAGACACCAAAAACAACATGAGCTACAAACCTGCAGCCTGAGAAAAGGAGACCCCCAAAACAGTAAGTTAAGCAAAATGATAAGACAGAGAAATATGCAGCAGATGAAGGAGCAAGATAAAAACCCACCAGACCAAACAAATGAAGAGGAAATAGACAGTCTACCTGAAAAAGTATTCAGAGTAATGACAGGAAAAATGATCCAAAATCTTGGAAATAGAATGGAGAAAATACAAGAAATGTTTAATAAGGATATAGAAGAACTAAAGAAAAAAAAAATGAAGAACAGCACAATAAATGAAATTAAAAATTCTCTAGAAGGAATCAATAGCAGAATAACTGAAGGAGAAGACCAGATAAGTGACCTGGAAGATAAAATAGTGGAAATAACTACCACAGAACAGAATAAAGAAAAAAGAAAGAAAATAATTGAGGACAGTCTCACAGACATCTGGGACAACATTAAATGCACCTACATTCGAATTACAGGGGTCCCAGAATAAGAAGAGAAAAAGAAAGAGACTGAAAAAAAAATTTTGAAGAGATTGGAGTTGAAAATTTCCCTAATATGGGAAAGGAAATAGTCAATCAAGTCCAGGAAGTGCAGAGAGTCCCATACAGGATAAATTCAAGGAGAAACATGCCAAGACACATATTAATCAAACTCAAAAATTAAATGAAAAGAAAAAAAATATTAAAAGCAAGGGAAAAGCAACAAATAACATACAAGGGAATCCCCATAAGGTTAACAGCAGATCTTTCAGCAAAAACTCTGTAAGCCAGAAGGGAGTGGCAGAACATATTTAAAGTGATGAAAGGGAAAATCCTACAACCAAGATTACTCTACCAGCAAGGATCTCATTCAGGTTCCATGGAGAAATTAAAACCTTTACACAAAAGCAAGAGCTAAGAGAAGTCAACACCACCCAACCAGCTTTACAACAAATGCTAAAGGAACTTCTCCAGGCAGAAATCACAAGAGAAGGAAAAGCACTACAATAACAAATCCAAAACAATTAAGGAAATGGTAATAGGGACATACATATTGATAACTACCTTAAATGTAAATGGATTAAATGCTCCAACCAAAAGACACAGACTGGCTGAAAGGATACAAAAACAAGACCCAAATATATGCTGTCTACAAGAGAGCCACTTCAGACCTATCGACACATACAGACTGAAAGGGAGGGGATGGAAAAAGATAAGAGACTCCTAAAAATCATATCAGAAAACTACCAGAGGTAATCAATGAATTTGGTAAAGTATCAGGATACATAATTAATGCACAGAAATCTCTTGCATTCATATACACTGATGATGAAAAATCTGAAAGAGAAATTAAGGAAACACTCTCATTTACCATTTCAACAAAAATAATAAAATACCTAGGAATAAACCTACTGAAGGAGACAAAAGACCTGTATGTAGAAAACTATAAGACACTGATGAAAGAAATTAAAGACACAAACTGTTGGAGAGATATACCATGCTCTTGTATTGGAAGAATCAACATTGTGAAAATGACTCTACTACCCAAAGCAACCTACAGATTCAATGCAATCCCTATCAAACTACAAATGGCATTTTTCTCAGAACTAGAACAAAAAATTTCACAATTTGTATGGAAATACAAAAGACCCCGAATAGCCAAAGCAATCTTGAGAAAGATGAACAGAGCTGGAGGAATCAGGCTCCCATACTTCAGACTGTACTGCAAAGGTACAGTAATAAAGACAGTATGGTACTGGCACAAAAACAGGAATACAGATCAATGGAACAGGTTAGAAAGCCCAGATATAAACCCATGCACATGTGGCCACCTTACCTTTGATAAAGGAGGAAAGAATATACAATGGAGAAAAGACAGCCTCTTCAATAAGTGCTGCTGGGAAAACTGGACAGCTACATCTAAAAGAATGAAATTAGAACACTCCCTAACATCATATACAAAAAGAAACTCAAAATGGATTAAAGACCTAAATGTAAGGCCAGACACTATAAGACTCTTTGAGGAAAACCTAGGCAGAACACTCTATGACATAAATCACAGCAAGATCCTTTTTGAGCCACCTCTAGAGAAATGGAAATAAAAACAAAAGTAAACAAATAGAAGCTAATGAAACTTAAAAGCCTTTGCACAGCAAAGGAAACCATAAACAAGATGTAAAGACAACACTCATTATGGGAGAAAATATTTGCAAATGAAGCAACTGACAAAGGATTAATCTCCAAAATTTATAAGCAGCCTATGCAGCTCAATAACAAAAAAAACAAACTACCCAATCCATAAATGGGCAGAAGACCTAAATAGACATTTCTCCAAAGAAGATATACAGATTGGCAACAAACACATGAAAGAATGCTCAACATCACTAATCATTAGAGAAATGCAAATCAAAACTACAATGAGATATCATCTCACACCAGTCAGAATGGCCATCATCAAAAAATCTGGAAACAATAAATGCTGGAGAGGGTGTGGAGACAAGGAAACACTCTCACACTGTTGGTGGGAATGGAAATTGATACAACCACTATGGAGAATAGTATGGAGGTTCCTCAAAAAACTGAAAATAGAGCTACCATATGACCCAGCAATCCCACTACTGGGCATATACCCTGAGAAAACCATAATTCAAAAAGAGTCATGTACTACAATGTTCATTGCATCTCTATTTACAATGGCCAGGACATGAAAGCAACCTAAATGTCCACTGACAGATGAATGGGTAAAGAAGATGTGACACATATATACAATGGAATATTACTCAGCCATAAAAAGAAACAAAATTGAATTATCTGTAGTGAGGTCAATGGACCTGGAGATTGTCATACAGAGTGAAGTAAGTCAGAAAGAGAAAAACAAATACCATATGCTAACACATATATATGGAATCTAAAAAAAAAAAAAAAAAAAAAAAGTTCTGAAGAACCTAGGGGCAGGACAGGAATAAAGATGTAGACGTAGATAATGGACATGGGGAGGCAGAAGGGTAAGCTGGGACGAAGTGAGAGAGTGGCATGGACATATATACTACCAAATGTAAAATAGATAGCTAGTGGGAAGCAGCCATATAGCACAGGGAGATCAGTTCTGTGCTTCGTGACCACCTAGAAGGTTGGGATAGGGAGGGTTTGAGAGAGATGCAAGAGGGAGAAGATATGGGGATATATGTATATGTAGAGCTGATTCACTTTGTTATAAAGCAGAAACTAACACACCATTGTAAAGCAATTATACTCCAATAAAGATGTAAAAAAAATAATAAAATAAAGTGAAAAGAAAAACAATGGAAAATAGGAAATAGTAAAAATAAGAAACGTTTAATAAAAATGGCATATCATCTTGGAATTTTAAGTATGTAAGCCCAAACTAAGCTATACATATATACAAATTTTAAAAATTCAAATTTTAAATATGATGTTTTAAAGCAAAAATTAAAACCAATATATAAGAGGAATTCTGCAAGAACAAAACCATTGTAGAAGGAAACAAATCAAAAATTGATTTAATTATGTGAGTCTGACTGTTATCTGGGTGTGAGGCAGAGGTGCAGATAGGAACAGGAATGGCACACCTATAATGTGTCTTGAAAATGTTCTACAGGAGAGACTGTTATACTTGTGAGACTAACTGAATGTGTCTGGGAGACAAAAGTCTTACTATCTCCCAAGCTCTCCAAGGAAACTTTGAAAATGATAGTCACATTTCTCTTAAGTCATACAAAGAGACAGTGAGGGAAAAGGCATAAATAAAGTTTAAGACTGAGATACCCAAAAACATCCCCTGTCCCAGACATGTTGAATTAAAGAACATTAGACTCATAGGAAAGCAAGGTACCCTAACTATAGATTTGGCAACATGATTAATACTACTGTTACGTAAGGCAGTTTGGTGACCTGTAGTGAAGTGAAATAATTAAGTTAGGAAATCTAGAACACAGAATAGGTCAAATGCAAGTATAATTTATAATTCCCCCATCTTCAAACACTTACCAAATGACACTCTGAGAAGGCTTATAGGTCTTTTAAGTTAAATCTCACTGCAGATTAGAGGAACACATAATACACCTGCTATTCTAGATAAAAAAATATCAACTGGATATTGCAGGTAAGGAAACCCAGAAAGAGGAACACAAGACAGATGAAGATTTCAAGTTTTAGGGTCAGTATCCCTTATGTCTAAACTTATATTAATTTTGAATATGAGTTTGAGAGGGTACCTACTATTACTATCAAAAGATGGAGGAAAACTTTCAAACGAGAAGTAAAATAGCACTTGTGTTAAGAGCATCTCAAAGACACATCTACATGGGATAAGTGTATAAACAAAAGTTTCTGAGTTGGAAATGAATTACTGGAAATCACATGAGATTTGCCTCATTTTCTCTATAATGTTGCATCCAATCACTGATTTGTTACTGGAGAAAATTAAATGCTCATGATTTGGCAAGAAACGGTAGCATCTGTACAGCTCAGATGGAAGATTACTGATTTTTTTTTCACTTATGTGCAATTTGGTCCCATCCACGTATAGACTTCTATATTCCTATTATATATTCTTTCCATAGCTCATTATTGGGAGAAGTAAAAATGGAACTGTCACACTGGTGGGTGTTTCAGGGTTCACACTGCTGGGCAACTCCCTCTATTTCAGGGAAGATTTAAGAGATGTATAAAAGAGCCCTGGACTTGTCCCCAGTCATTTTCATAGATCTATGTATTGTGTCTGGAGCTCCTGCTTTATGTGGGATTGTTGGATTTAAGGAAATTTTGAGAATTCCTTCTTGCTTTCATTCTCCATCTTTTATAGCCCCAAACTTGAATATCTCCAGCCTTAAATTTTATGCAAATTATACACTTCCTGAAAATAAAGTTTATAACACTAGATGTTCAAAGATCATGCAAACATATTAATATTACAATGATAGACAAATTACCCCAAATGATGAAAAATACTAATTTTGATATTGGATGGCAGTTTACCAAATGAGTTGATAATATGCCAGTTATATAACCAGAATCAAGGTATCTGCTGGGATTTCTGTTTCATGTGTGTCTCCAAATTCAGAGACTTAATAAATGGATAAATTTGAACTCTTGAGAAAATTTCTTTTTTAAACATCTTCAGGCTTATTCATATTCACACTATATAGAGTAAAATGGGGTGGGAGTTAACAGGAAGAATTGTTTGCCCAAAATACTGAGTCATGAAAACACTCATCATTTGATAACAGCTGTTAAATCTTACTGCTGAACAGCTGGAATATGTCAAGGAACAAAGCAGACAAATCTCTTCTCTCGTGGGGCTCAGGATTTAATGGCTTGTTTGTGTGTGACGAAAGGAGGAATAAACCAGTTTATCTAGCTACATTTAATTCAAATAATGATCGTAGTCTGACTAATCCAAGGGGATTATAAAATCTGCAATGTTTTTTTGTTTGTTTGTTTTTCAATTGCTACGTGGCATACCTGCAGAAAGTAATAAAAATCTTAAGTGTATGGTTTGATGTTTGATATATAACCACGTAATTCCCCCCGCATCAAAATACATAACATTTTAAGCACTTCAGAATCCTATCTTGTGATCCTTCTACAGTACTATCAATTCCCCTGATAAAGATGACTACTTTTTTTTAAAGGTTTGCCTTTTAATTAATTAATTAATTAATTTATGGCTGTGTTGGGTCTTCGTTTCTGTGTGAGGTCTTTCTCTAGTTGTGGCAAGTGGGGGCCACTCTTCATTGCGGTGCACAGGCCTCTCACTATCGCGGCCTCTCTTGTTGGGGAGCACAGGCTCCAGACGCACAGGCTCAGTAATTGTGGCTCATGGGCCCAGTTGCTCCGTGGCATGTGGAATCCTCCCAGACCAGAGCTCGAACCCGTGTCCCCTGCATTGGCAGGCAGATTCTCAACCATTGCGCCACCAGGGAAGCCCAAAGATGACTATTTTTATTTCTATCACTGGTGATTAGTTATGCCTGACGTGGCATTTCTTACTTTTTTTCATTCCAGGTTGTATCTGTGAGATCCATCAGTGTTTTACATGTAGCTTTTTTTTTTTTTTTTTTTTTGCGGTACGCGGGCCTCTCACTGTTGTGGCCTCTCCGGTTGCGGGGCACAGTCTCCATACGTGCAGGCTCGGCGACCATGGGTCACGGGCCCAGCCGCTCTGCGGCATGTGGGATCTTCCCGGGCCGGGGCACGAACCCGTGTCCCCTGAATCGGCAGGCGGACTCTCAATCACTGCGCCACCAGGGAAGCCCTACATGTAGCTAATTTTGCTAAGCCTTTAGCCTCCCTGCTACTTCTTTCTGCTGTAATTCTTGGTAATTCTTCATCTAGCATACAAGTAATTTACAGGTAAGCAAATATTTGAAGGAAGGAGAGCTGGCACAGTTTGAGATTAATTTCATCAATGTTTCCTCCTCTCCATGATTCTATCCTCTAGATTTAGCTGCTTTGTCTACCATGAATTCAAATCTCAGATTCCTCATCCCATTTCTCTCTTCTGCATCTCAAGTTTCTCCCTTTTCTGGATTTTCTTCCACCATTATACAGACATACATGGATGTCTTTTACAATGAAATCTATCACAAACACATGTGCATGCATGTATGCTCTCATGCCAAACATCTCTCTTTCTTCACATTTCTCTCCAGCTATTTATCCATTTCCTTATTTCTTTCACCCAAATCTCTGGTTTATCACCTCCTTTCTCTTCTTATCCCACTTCACTCCACACCATTTCACTCAAACTGCTTTTATCCATATCACTAATGACACTTATATTGCTGAATTTTGTGTTTGCTAGTCTGTAAACATCTTTATCAGCTAGTCAGCATCATTTGATGCAATTTTTAATTTCCTCTATACCAGAAGATTCTTCTTTCGGCTTTGATGTCACATTGATCTTATATGTATTTTTAAGATTTCTTTATCCACTGGGTGGACCACTGACTATAAAGAATAAAGAGTAAAAGGAGAGACCCATGTTAGGTGACTATTACAGCAATCCGTAAGTGACTTAGTCTTAGACTTAAGTGCAAAGAAGGATAGAGAGGTAAACACACACAATCAGGACATGTTTTCTAATTAGAATAGAAATTAAAGACACTATAGGCTGGTGAGGGAAAGGAAATAATGTCTCAAAATGGCTTTATTTTTAGATATGATAATTGGCTGAGTGTGGGTACAGCTACCCAAAATGAACATTTGCCAAAAGAGATCTGTGAAAATAAAATTTCTCATTTAACTATGTCAAATAGAGGATAGGATATACAAGTTTTACAGAGTTTGATATATAAATGTGAAGTCCTTGGAATATAACGTGAGCCATAGAGAAGGACCTTTGGAAAAAAAATAGATAGCAAAAAATAGGGGGAAACAGGATTGAGCCCTCCCTTTTCCCAATATTTACAAATAGATCTCAGAAGATTAAACAGTTACTGAATTGCTTCAGACTACACAGACATCCTTCTGCAAATCTGATATTCCATCTTCAAGTACTGAGTTACCTGTGAACTGAAGTATTAAAACTTGACTCCTTTTCACTCCTTCTCAACTCTTTTCCTAGGCAGATCATTTGAAAGCATAGGAAGTAGTCTGAGGTCTTGTCCAGCTTTGTAGGGCAACAGAGTTATTGGGTTGGTCAAAAAGTTCATTTGGGTTTTTCCATACCATCTTAATGGAAAAACCCGAATGAACTTTTTGGCTAACCCAATAGTTTGTCTCAACATAAACAGAATCTCAAAATCCCACAGAGATCCACTGGGCCTTAATCAGAGCCTTACCTATCAGGTATACCCTCCAATGCCACCTTGCCTTGGCTACCACTGTTTCCTTGTGTTGAAGTTGATAGAAAAATGGCTGGAGAGACAAGACCTTAGTCAAATGATGAAAACCTGCAACACATTTAAATTGGTGACTGGTCTGTATGCTTTACGTCTCTATATAATCTGCTGGAGATGAACTTTGCCCGTGTCTATGCTTGTACCTATCAGTCTACTATCCCATTTTGCACAGCAGGATTAGTAGGAAATGACATAATCATGACTCTCATATCTCCTACACCTAGAGGTGTAAGAAGAGCTATGAGAAAATGAAGGTATTGAATTCTCTCTGCCTTTAATAAAAGAAAATGGCTATAAGAAAAAGAAAGCATCTGGAACAAGCTTGGGACACAAGAGGGAGATGCTAGCATTCAGTGATGAAGGTTAAGTAGATTTTTCTGGCTGGAAGAGATGAGAGTGAAAGATAAAATTTAAGAACAAGACATATTTTCTATCAACATAAGTAAAGAGAAACATGGATTACAGACTTAGTCTACTGTGTTGGTGAAAGAAGTCAACACCTTTACATTGCTAAAGTTTTTGATCAACTGTAAGAACTTAATTGCTAACTCAGGTCCATAGGCATGACTTCCACCAACCCTCTTATCCCCTACAGCTTTCCAAGGTGCCACAATACAAATGTGTAAGGCATGAAGTGTAAATATGAAAACACAGGCTCTTTCTGGATATAAAGATTAATTTAGTTTGGAGATTGTAAGTCTTATCATGCTTTATTCTCTACATTTTGTGACCATGCTACTCAAATCTTCAGAGAGTGGGTCTTTTTCTGTAGGACTATATACACATGAGCCAAATACAATATTTCATATCTGCCTGCCAACAGATAAGGTACTGGATAATAAGACTGTTCATAAGAACCTTGCCGACTATGATCTACAACTAAGACGCTGGACCAATTTAGCCAAATACCATTACTGGGGAAATCATCTTTACAGCATTTGGAAATGAGTGACTACATTTATCACTGGAGATCTGAAACACCAAAGTAACCCTAAAAGGAAACTCTGAGGGAAAAAAAGCCTTCTAGCAAGGATATTCATGGTTCTTAAACTACTGACTTTAAAGTTCATTTTGGAAAGGAATATAACAAAAATATTCAAATGTTGTTTATAAACAGTATCTTTTTACATTACCTTTTATTACATGCACTAAGCAACAGGATTAAGGTTTTAAATCAACATTTTCTGTTTTTACTACTTTAAGTTAGATATTCAGATATGACTATAACTCAAACTTAAAAAAAAAACCCTCAAATAATGCAATTGAGAATTCTAGATCCCTACAACTTCATTATAAACTTAGTAGAAAATTAAGTTAATTGGGGCTTCCCTGGTGATGCAGTGGTTGAGAGTCCGCCTGCTGATGCAGGGGACACGGGTTCATGTCCCAGTCCAGGAAGATCCCACATGCTATGGAGCGGCTGGGCCCGTGAGTCATGGCCGCTGAGCCTGTGTGTCTGGAGCCTGTGCTCCGCAACGGGAGAGGCCACAACAGTGAGAGGCCCGCGTACCGCAAAAAAAACAAAACAAAACAAAAAAACAAAAAAACTAAGTTAACATCAGTGTTACCTTGAAACTGGAAAATTGAGGCTAAATAGTAGCAGTTACCTTATGGTGTTATGGCTAATGGTATCAGGGCAAAACTATATTACTTTAACAATTTACTTAAGATTAGTAGCAGGTTCTAATTTTGTAAAGGTAGATGACAAATATAAAGTATCTACTGAGCTCAATGTTCATGATTCTACCTTAGCTTCTTTCCTTCTGATTTCAAATTCCTATATTCTCAAATATATTAAATTTATATTTTAAAACATGTTGATTCAGACAAGGTATTATATTACATTAGGTATTATATATATATAAGGTAATATATAGGTATTACATAAGGTATTATATAATATACATAATTACCTAAGGGTAATATTGATATATATTATAATAAGGGTTTATATTATATTGTAAGGGTATTATATTCCATATGGAATAGTGTTAAGAGTTGTAAAGTATGCTTAGCTGTCATGGCAAAGTAGTGCTTAATGTGTTTATAAATTAAAAAAAACATGAAAAGGAAGGCAAGGGAAGGTAGAATTTTGGTGTCTTGGAAACAAGTATAATAAAATATTTCAAGATCAATAAGCTATCTCCTGCATAAACAGTGGTGGGAAATTGACTAATATTGTATCAGAAAGGAGGCGACAGGGACTTGTCAACATGGAAGCAACTGGTGATCAAGAAATAATGTTGGTGACAGGGAAAGATGAAACTCAAAGTACAGTAGTTTGAGAAGAGAATGAGTTTGAAAAAAAATGAGACTACTTAAAACAACTCTTTAAAGAAGTTTGTTGAGGACAGGTGAGGAAACAGTTACATTTAATTCTTCGGCACTTTGAAAAACAAAGACACAATGAGAGACAGTTCTGGAGTAATACAACATGAAAATGAGGAAGGAAATTTATTATTAAAGCAGAATATTTAGACCAAGAACGGAGACTTTTAGGCTACATCTACCTGTATAAGGAATGGGAGAAACATTTTGTAGGACTTTCTTTTCTCTGTAGGGAAAAGAAATTGGCTCTTTTTTTTTTTTTTTTTTAACCTGACCTGCACTATGTAATTCTTTAGAAGAGCTGCCTGTCTTGGCTAAAATAAGCCTTATGATTAAGTTATTCATTGATAGACTTTTGGGAGCACATCCAAATTGATTCTTAAAAGTCCTAAATCAAATAAAAACAGTGATTCTGACATGGAGATGTCTCCAAATAGTGTACAGTTCTCTGACACTCAGTAATTCTTCCCACCCCATGCCAGCTCCTAGAAATTAGCCACAGTTCTGGAAGACAACAGGCTCAGATGATAATCCATTAAGGTTACAAAAGAAGAAAAAGAGAAAAAAATCAGACAAATCAGTAATCAATCAACCAGTCAAGATAAGTTGCGGCTTACAGTTAAGTTTCCTATTTTATGTATCTTCTTTTTTATTACTCAGAATCAGTGATGGGCAAGGATCTGGGTATTTCTCCTTGCCTTGACTAGGTATTCTTTTTCTGAAATGAATTTTTCATTGAGGTTGACTTTTGAAAACTAGTGGTTTACACTCACATTTTACTAAGCTTTTTTTGTCTGTTAGATATATTTAGGATTTGTTTTCTTTACAATGATGGTATTTGATCCACATTTTAAGCTTGTTGGCCTGAAACAGATAAAGGCAAACCTGCCTACTGAAGTTAATGTTGCCTGCGTGACATGAAGCATCTCCATGCAAAATTATAGGCCAGCCACGTTCTATACTGAATTTTGGAGTAAAATAACAAGATACAATGTGGTCATGTTTCATCATCTGTTCACAAATGTCCTTTTTGGATTTTGAGGCAAAGGGTGGCTGATTAAGGACAGAATCACTTTTGAAGAACCTGATGTTACAGATGTCTATGTTTTTAATGTATCTGTATCCATTATTGGCTTGACTAGTGATTTTCCCATTTCATTGTTACAAACATTAACTAAATCTCATATTGCATTTCTAGATTTTCATATTTTGAAGTGATGTCTCAATAGGTTTTGTTGTTGTTTGTTTGTTTTTCCTTTAATCATAGAAAATGTTCCTACTTAGGAGCAAAAAAAAAAAAAAAAAAAAACCAAAACAAAGCTCCCTCATGCTCGGGAATGAGCTGATTATTTGTTGTAATTCTGAACAAATAGGAATGATAATTTAAATAGTGTTTCAAATGTCTGAAAGGAACATTAGCATTCAAACTAAAACCATAGCATTTTAATATTCTCATCAGGGCTGATCAGTTAATAAAAATGGGTCATTAGAAAATAACTAGCTAGGCCTCTCATTAAGGCACAAATAAGCCAAAATAATATTAATATCCTCCACATTTGCCTAATATTCATGGAGACGATAGTAGTCAAGCACTGACCTCTTTCCAATCTTATTAAATTTTCCTAATTGTATATATATTGTATGTTTATTTGTTGATATAAAACACGGGGGAGGGCTTCCCTGGTGGCGCAGTGGTTGAGAGTCTGCCTGCCGATGTAGGGGACACGGGTTCATGCCCTGGTCCAGGAAGATCCCACATGCTGCAGAGCGGCTGGGTCCGTGAGCCATGGCCGCAGAGCCTGCGCGTCCAGAGCCTGTGCTCCACAACAGGAGGGGCCACCGCGGTGAGAGACCGTGTACCGCAAAAAAAAAAAAAAAAAAAAAAAAAAAAACACAGGGGAGAGAGAAAATGTTGGAGGCAGAAAATGAACTCACAGTCAGTCACGTGATTGCGTAAAACTGGGGTAAAACTGGGGTCACTGGCTCTTAGCAAGTCAAGTGGACATTGTCAGGGCTTTTCTAATTTGACTTAGCAGCAGACCTCTTACTCCATCTCAGATAAAACTGTCCCCGGGGTGGCACAGTCCTTACACTCTCCTGATTGTCCAGCATCTCCTTCTTTGTATCATCTTTGCCTTCATCCCTGAACCAACTAGAACACTGAGTTATCCATGATGATGCTTTATCCTTCATTCCCCACATCCAATAAACACAAGTCCTTGGAGATTCTCTTTAATAATCTACAGTTCTCATCTACTTTTCTTTATTCCACTGTTTTGGCCCAAATCACCAAATTCTGTGGTCTGGACACTATAATTGCTGTTTTTTTACTGGCTTCCACCAATGAATTCACACTTCTAGCTACACACCATCAATATTTACTGAGCAAAAATGTATTTTTTCACCCTTGTGCATATTACAGTAAAAGAGCTTCTCATTACTTTAAAATAATAATTTTTAAAATAACCAATGACATGGCTACCATCCCATGCCATGTACCTTCCCAGTGTGTTTTCACCCTTGTCACACATTTGTATTCCATGATACAGTCTTTCAGATATTCCTTATGAGAAAATATGGTATGTTTTTTTCTGGACTCAGCATGCTTTACTTACTGTCTTAGTCTTTCTATATTTCTGTTTTGGCTAACTCTAATTTGTCATTTCAGTATCTGCTTAAAAGTTACATTACAATTAAGCATTTAATGACTTTTAAAACTGATTGAGTAGCCAGAGTATATGGATTCATAACATGCTGCACTTTATGTTTTTAAAAATTTATAACATACTTAATAATTTATTTGACTGCCTATCACAGTAAAGTATATGCTCTAGGAAATAAGGGATGAGATGTCTTGTACACTAATATATCTATAGCATTTCTTTATTGTTTGCTAGATAGATGATAAAATGGTCACAAATGAATTAATTATTAAATGATTTAATACCTCTTACCTTATAATTCACTTGATTTTTGGAAGATATGGAAATGCAATTGATGTTAGACCTCCAAATGAATTAATAACTGTTCTTTATGGTAAGAAGTATCTTTTATTCCATAAAAATCCCCATTTATTGTGTTAAGATCTTAGAATAAGGTAGATGATTGTTTTAAAAAATCAGTAAAACACTCTAAGAATATGTATAAGGGCATTGGTTAAGCATTCTGGAATGAACATACCAGTTTATAGCTGCTTTTTTAAAAACAAACTTACACTAAATGAGTGGGTTTAAACAATAAATAAACTCAAATACCAAGAAAATGAGAAAAAGAAAACAACAACAAGCTTTGGAAACAGGAAAGTATAGGGCTAATAAATAAACAAATGAATAAATAATATTATGCAAAAAAAAAAGAATAACACTGAAATTCTCAGAATGGCTCAGGAATTTGATGAGCCAAGTAACTAAGTACCTCTGAAATTTTGGGGTGCCTGTGAACCTGACAGCCGGAGTAATCATACGAAATCTGTAAAAACAGAAAATAGACTCATGATACTCTTTACCATCCTTTACAACTGGTAAACTCCCCTTCGCCCCCTTGAAGAGTAAACTGTAAATTTCCTCTTTGGAGACACTGAAACAGAAAAACTTAGAAGGGATTCTAAGACACAGTGGAGATTAAAGATGCTATGCTTTAAACATGGAAATAATTATAAAGTTTATGTTCAGAATACAGGTGAGACTTCCTCCCAAGACCCTTTCTCCCACTGTGAGAACATGGTAGCCAGGCTTAAAATCTCATGCAAGAGACCAAAGAATTGCTTTCTGGTAATAATTAGCTTTCTAAGAGAAAAAAAAAAAAAAGTGCAGAAATACTGTTCTTTGAGATGTCCTTTTATGTAAGGGTCTGGAAAGATCACAATAGAATTAAAAATCAACAAACTCTGTTAACCCAAATAGAACGTCCAATTAGCTAAGATACGGTCTTAGTCTTTAATATGAAGGAAGAACCCAGTCTCACCAGACATTGGCAGAAAACCTTTAACATGAAACATATACCAGAGCAAGCAGACACACATAAAAAAGAAATAAAATTCAGGGAAAAGAAAAAAGGCAAAATTATAGTTAATTAAATAATATTAATGTACCACAAAATGAATATTAATTAGATTATCCATGCAAAACACCAATAGATTCTACAAAGAAACAGTAGGAGGACTTGAATAGTACTTTCTCCAAGAAATAGACAAAATTGTTAAACTAGATGGAAGTACTAAGTGGAGAGTTATACTTCTGGTGGAAAGATAAGGTATATTTTATTGTATATACACAGAAAATTAAGCAAAGAGCAAATGAGACTATTATTAATTTAGAGAAAACACAAACTGTATACATAAGGGAATAAAATCATAATATGATAGATTTACATCTATAAGTATTAACTATGTGTCCTTTACAATGTTATCATGTAATACTGAAGTAGCATGAAATTATGATACAATTATATCAAAAAATACATGAGGAATTGTGTACACGTGGGGAGAGATATGAGGAGCTAACTGTATTTCTCTTTTTTTTTTAATATCTTTATTGGAGTATAATTGCTTTACAATGGTGTGTTAGTTTCTGCTTTATAACAAAGTGAATCAATTATACATATACATATGTTCCCATATCTCTTCCCTCTTGCGTCTCTCTCCCTCCCACCCTCCCTATTCCACCCTCTAGGTGGTCACAAACCACCAAGCTGATCTCCCTGTGCTATGCAGCTGCTTCCCACTAGCTATCTATTTTACATTCAGTAGTGTATATATGTCCATGCCACTCTCTCACTTTGTCACAGCTTACCCTTCCCCCTACCCATATCCTTAAGTCCATTCTCTAGTAGGTCTATGTCTTTATTCCCGTCTTACCCCTAGGTTCGTCATGACATTTTTTTTTCTTTCTTAGATTCCATATATATGTGTTAGCATACGGTATTTGTTTTTCTCTTTCTGACTTACTTCACTCTGTATGACAGACTCTAGGTCCATCCACCTCAATACAAATAACTCAATTTTGTTTCTTTTTATGGCTGAGTAATATTCCATTGTATATATGTGCCACATCTTCTTTATCCATTCATCTGTTGATGGACACTTAGATTGCTTCCATGTCCTGCCTGTTGTAAATAGAGCTGCAATGAACATTTTGGTGCATGACTCTTTTTGAATTATGGTTTTCTCAGGGTATATGCCCAGTAGTGCGAGTGCTGGGTCGTATGGTAGTTCTATTTGTAGTTTTTTAAGGAACCTCCATACTGTTCTCTATAGTGGCTGTATCAATTTGCATTCCCACCAACAGTGCAAGAGTCTTCCCTTTTCTCCATACCCTCTCCAGGCAGTCACATCAATAGATTTTTAATTGTGTTACTTGACTGTCCTCCAGAGGTGTTTTATTCATATTCTCAAATAATTATATGAGCAAATTTCACCAAGAAGATAATTTTTTATCACATTTAAAGGGCCTAGGGAAAATTTCTTCCTTAACTCCTTTTTAGGTAAATGGAAATAAATTTGGTATTATCTAGCCTATACTTTCAATTCTAAATCATATTTAGTTTATTCACAAATATTTATCTCTGAAATATTTATTTTAAGCTCTAGTCCTATCTTCTGAAAGAAATTTCATTCTGTATATTTTATGATGTGAGCATTTAATGAGTGTGATATTGGTTACCTCAAATCAATACAGCCATGACTTACTTTATTATGTTATTTAATGTGGTAAGGGAAAAGTGGTTTTAAGCTGTGTTATTTAAGAATATATAACTATTAAACACTGATACTGTTTTAAATTATACTATTTCCATTATATAATTTTGAAATAGTATTTATCAATGAAAAGAAAAGAAAAACAGGCTGACTCTAATTTAAAAATCACTTTCATACAGAATTATCATTTACATATTGTGTCAAGGAGAGTGATAAACAAATGTGGGTATAATGTTTCTGGTGCAGTTCTCGCAAATCAATGAGTTTGGTTTTACAAAGAGTAAATATATATGCTAATAGAGCATTTTCTTATGTTCTATAAAATTTATTTAATGAATAAATCATCAAAAATATGTACCTTGCTTCTTAACTAACTTTATATAGTTGAAAACGACATGAAAGTAAATAAGGGAGTAGAGGAGAGAGATTGACATGCATCCCAGCAACAGATCAGAATTTTTCTTCATATTTCTCTCACTTTTCCCTCTTGTTCAATAACCAAGTATTGATAGATGTCCCAACTAAGTAGTTTTCAAATTCTGTCCAATTCTCTATCCCCACTATCACTGTTCTAAATCAGGACTTTGCCATGTTTGCTCAACTGCATTTTAACAACTCAACAGAGCCAGCTTATTTCATTATCCACACCACTACTGTATTTATCATATTATTAAGAATTTATACTATTATGTTTAAAATAAATAAAATAAGCTACAAGGATATACTGTATAACACAGGGAATATAGCCAATATTTTATAATAATTATAAATGAAGTATAACCTTTACAAATTGTGAATCACTATGTTATAAACCTGTAACTTATGTAAGAGTGCATATCAAATATATCTCAAAAAAACAAATGTGTGTGTATATATATGTGTGTGACTAATACATTCATAGATTAATATGAATATATATTTTTGTGTGTCACTCCTTCAATATTTCCACACAGCCTGTAGGTATAAAACAAAATATCTTTAAATGTTATACAAGACCCTTCATAATTCAACACGAACTTGTCATTAGAGACTCTCCAATAAAATCAATCTTTCTACTAATATCATTATATTTACACAATAAACACTATATAAGCATTTATAATTTTGTACTTAATTTCCCTCTTCTTTCCTGAATATCCTCTACAAACTATAGCATATCAGAAAAACTTGCACAGAAAGTTTAAGCTCAAAAGTTTCCTTTTCTTTATCTCTTGTCCTTCACCCTCTTCCTGAGCAATTTGGGTTATTTTTTCTCTCTGTTCCTAGTGTGCCATCTACACACTTCTCATATCAACTGAAAATATGTTTAAGTATAAATATGTATATTTGTTTCTGTGTGTTTAAATTGTTTATTTTTACCTCCGTACATTGCTATAAGCTTCTATTCTTCAATTTAAATTTTGTATCTGTATTCCCAACCCTTTAGAATGAGAATATAAAAGAATAACTTCATAAATATTTATATATTTAATGAAAAACTCTCATTACAATATCCTCAAAATATTCTGTAAAAGTAAAAGAATGTATGTGAAGTTATATTAACTTTAAGAAATCATGTGGAATGTTAAAGAACAGTTTGTCTTCTGTATACATGTAAAACAGATGGACAATAATTTCAAATTCACTTTTTCTGCTACCCAATTAAATTGGTCTCAAAAACAAGCCTTCATTAGCGGTAGAAATAGAAACTGTTTATTCAGGGCATACTGTTTAACAATTAACCACTCTGCATACAAGTGAGGTCAGAAGGTTCTCCAATGAAAACCAGTGTGCTTTCTCATATTCATCACTGGGCTTCATTATGTTATGAATGGCATGTGCTATGGTAGCAAGTTTTAGATTCTTGTTTTATTCAACAGTAATACTCAGTGATCATTCATTAGTAAAGCATCCTATTGGAATTCTAAAGAGTGAAGGATGTAATACCTTAGCAAATATGGCTAAAAATCATACAGTTAACTATTTAAAAAATAGATTGTTTTGTTGCATCAGAGTTCTACTAAAGATGAGAAAATAAACAAAGGTGGGAACATATATTTATAGTAGTTACAAAATCACTTGAATTTTGTAGATGAGCATTTATTCCATTCAACAAATACTTGCTTTGTTACATAAACTCAACCAAATTAGACTGTTGGAAATTCTAAAAATAAAATACTGAACCTGAAAACTAATTCATTTAATCAAGAAGCTACAGAAAATTTTGTGAATGAGTATTACATGCAACTAACTCTAATTCAATATGACTTTGTTTCTGTACACACACACACACACACACACACACACATACATAAATTGACATACAGAAAGGCAATTTTGTTGGAGTATACAAATGGGAATAAAATCCAAATGAATATAAGGCCAGAAACTATCAAACTCTTAGAGGAAAACATAGGCAGAACACTCTATGACATAAATCACAGCAAGATCCTTTCTGACCCACCTCCTAGAGCAATGGAAATAAAAACAAAAATAAACAAATGGGACCTAATGAAACTTCAAAGCTTTTGCACAACAAAGGAAACCATAAACAAGACCAAAAGACAACCCTCAGAATGGGAAAAAATATTTGCAAATGAAGTAACGGACAAAGGATTAATCTCCAAAATTTACAAGCAGCTCATGCAGCTCAATAACAAAAAAA